>NW_027672056.1:0-192155 GCF_964165515.1 Mesoplodon bidens | reverse complement strand
CCTCCTAACTTCTCTCCTTGTCCCCAGTCTCTCTTTCTTCTAGTTCTTCCTCCAGAAAGTAACTGGTAGTTTCTTCCTGATGATGCCATTTTCCTGCACAAATCCTCCAAAAGCTTACTGTTGAATGTAAGATGGAATTCAAATTCCTTTGTTTGGACAATCAGATCTAAAACTCTCTTTCTGAGAAACTAGTATATAGCACAGGGAACTCTACTCAATACTCTGTGGTGACCTAAATGCTAAGGAAATCTAAAAAAGAGGTGATATACATATACATAAAAATGATTCACTTTGCTTTAAAGCAGAAACTAAAACAACATTGTAAAGCAACTATACTTCAATAAAAATTAACTTAAAGAAAAAATAGAGGGCTTCCCTGGTGGCGCAGTGTTTGAGAGTCCGCCTGCCGATGCAGGGGACTCGGGTCCGTGCCCCGGTCCGGGAAGATCCCACATGCCGTGGAGCAGCTATGCCCCTTAGCCATGGCCGCTGAGCCTGCGCATCCGGAGCCTGTGCTCTGCAGCGGGAGAGGCCACAACAGTGAGAGGCCTGCGTACCACAAAAAAAAAAAAAAAGAAAGAAAGCAAACAAAAAACAAACATAGAATAGATGCAGATGAAAAATGGAGTATGTGGAATAGGTTATGGAGAGAAAGGTTGAAGAAGAAAAGTTCTCTGCCAGTCAATCAGAAGTCTTTGGACTTTTTAAAGCAAGAAAATGATGTGATTTTATTTGGGTTTAGACATGGCACTTTGTGGGCAGTGTGGAAATTGGGTAGGTATCCTAAATAGAATGTTTGCATTTCCCCCAAATCTGTGTGTTGAAATCCTAAACCCCAAAATAACGGTATTAGAAGGTGGTGTCTCTGGGAGGTGGCTAGGTCATAAGGGTGGAGCCCTCATGAATGAGATTAGGGCCTTATTTAAGGGGGTCCAGAGAGATACTTTGACCCTTCCACCAGTGAGTACATAGTGGAAAGTTGCCACCTATGATCCAGGAAGTGGCCTTCACCAGACACCAAAGCTGCTGGTACCTTGATCTTGGACTCACCAGCTTCTAGGCCTGTGAAAAATAACTGTTAGCTGTTTATAAGTAAAAAAAATAAATAAAATAAAATTATCTTTCTTAGCTTCACATATTCACTGAGTAGTTATTTTCTGTGCACTGAATGTGCAGCCCTCACTAGGCCAGGTACTACCTATTCTTTCTCTTCTTACATGTTTTACCTCTTGCCTTACCTTCCAATCCACCTCATACTCTAGACAAACTGGAATACTCGCAGTCATGGGTCAGAGCTGGGTCAGAACACAGATGGGCTAACTCCTAGGTCAGTGCTATGTCCTCTACACCGTGATCCCCTATTCAGGTTTAAGTGCATTCAATCTGGATATTGATGTACATTCTAATAAATGAACTAGACAAAAGCTCAACAAGTATAAATTATACTGGCTTTTTCATATTCCTTGCTGCCTTCTCGGCTCTTTGTCATGTGAGTGTGGGACATAAGCTCTGGAAGTAAATTCATTCTTGCCATCAAGTTTTTGGCCGTATCCATAGTCACAAGGATGCCTAGGAAAAAAACTTGAGGCTTGCTTTTCCTGTCAGTTGAGACACTGATTGAAGAATTTGATTCCAGGCATAGGAATAACCTGCTTTCAAACAAAACAATACCCACATGCCTGTGGCTGCCTGAAATAGCAGTCAAAGCTGAGTTTCACTAGAAAAACACACTTTTCTAGAAGTAGGCCAACCTGGAAATAGGGTTCTAGTTTCGCTCTTTGCCACTGTGTAACCTTGGGCCCATCGACCCTCCTTCTCTAGGCAGTCCCCACACCTCCTTGCCCATATACAATTCAGATGCTCAGACAAACTGAACTGAAATGGCCTTTTCATTTTTAACCAGCAAGCATTGTCTGTTCGAGGATGCCTGGGTGACCAGAGACAAGGGGTGCAGGATTAAGAGCAGTAGGGCTGGGCTCAACTGACCCACTGCTGTTGTGATGGTTCGTCATAGAGGGATCCCCCACCTAAGTAAGTGGGTTAGTTCTATGCGGATCTGCCCCGTAAGTGAGAAGAGAGCACTTACTGCAATAGAAGGAAAAAGAGGGGGAAAGGAGAGGGAAAACGAAGTTGTGAAGATGCTCTGCTGGTGAAGAGAAGGAAGGAAATTAAGAGACACAGTTTAAACACGTGTGATTCTAAAATCGTTTAAAAAAAGACAGAAGAAGAAAGAGGGTGCTTGAGAAGAGGTCGAGGTGGGGTAAAGAGTTAAATTTTTAGCTGTACAAAACACTCAGCCACCCCAGAGAGTTCCATGCAAATAAAGCTGTGCAATATGCTGGGCACAAGCAGTCCCAACTATTTTCACCAAATACTGAAGGAAAGGGGAAGGGGGGGAATGTTTGTTTTGAATATTCTAGTTGACCAAGAGTGAACCTGAAATCCATTTTGATTTCAACACTTTTACATGGCATGCCTCACGAGGTCCAGCGCTGGTGAATATGACTGAGGTCTATCTGTCCATTGCCCATGTGGCTTATGTGCTCTGAAGAAGCCTCTTTCTGACCTTGCTTCATCAAGGTACCTGAGATGGGAAGGATGAAGGGTAGTGAATGAGTGGAAGCATCTCCTCTTTCTCTGAGATATTTCTACTCTATGTGGCAATGTTCAGGGTAGCGGAAAGAAGAGAAGCCCTCTAGCAAAAATGTAAGGCTTTTTTTTCCCCACATGCGGGGCCAGAATGCTGGAGCATTAGAGTGGCCTGCTCTCCGGGGGCTCACTGCCTTGAAGATCCGATACACTGACCGTTGCCTTCTTTTCCCCTTCAATGCTGTCAGCCAGGAACCCTCACTTCAACTGTGCATCCCTTAGCTATGGGAGGGGGGCTCCTGGAGCCCAATTTCGGTCCTGATGATGGGCCAGAACCGTGTCACAAAACGCACTGGTTGAACCTCCTCTATGCCTTCCAGAGGACAGGCAGTCTGGTTCACTGGAGGCCCGAGGGTCAGGGAATGACCACCAGTCAACTAGGTCCTGATTCCTCAAAGGTGTCCAGTATTTTCAAAACGCAGATTGAGCCTGGGTGGTCAAATTACTACTTTCACCACAAAAAGCAAACTCTTGGGCATACGCTGTTCCAAGTGAAAAGCACATTTTGCGTTTTTGCAGAGGGGAGGTGCAGGGCGGGGTGCCCCACGCCGCCGACCCCCGGCCCAGCTCTCCAGCTGCCAGGGAGCTGGAACTGCGGCTGACCCGGGAATGACTGCAGACGCCAGAAGGAGCAGAGGGCTGGGCGGCACACAGGCTGTGGTAGGAGGCGGGACCATGCATCTCGTTGAAAGGCTCCCGGCGCCTGCCTGATTGGCGAAGCTCGCTTGCCATCGGGGTGGGCGGAGCCAGTTGTGCGCCGGGCCTCAGGCCCGCCCAGCGGCCGCCAGAAGTGCGTCAGACCCATCGTTGTCTGCAGCGGCTGGGTTCGTGGTCGGGGTGCTGCGCGGAGTGAAGTTGCTGGGCTGCTGCTCTTCTTGCCCCTCCCTGGCTCAGGGCCGCTGGTCGACCCGCACCCTCCGCGCTCCCCTTGGCCTCGATGTTGTCACCTTACAGGCGGCTCTTTGCAGAAGCACGACCTCCTCGGCCCGCTCCTCTTGGTTATCCCGCGCCCCCCGTCGTCTATCGGCCTCCCACTCCGCAGCGGTCTCCAGGGTTCTCGGACGGTCGGAGCTATGGCGTCCCGACATGCGGCGGGCCGCTGTGCGCCTACTCCTCATCAGGACCCGGCCCTTGGCGGGCGACGACCCCAATCCCAGGTGGAAATTCCACTTTGGCTTCTGACCTCTCCTCGCCTGATGTTCCTGACGTCGTTCTGGACTTCTTTGATTGGTGAGCGGGGTCGCCAGGCTGCCATGAGCTGGGCGGGCAGAGGGTGAGTGGGCGACCTCTTAGAAGGAGACGGCTGGAGCAGACGTGGGTCTGGGCTTTTGAACCGCTGCCCACGCGCGCTGCCTGCTGGCCAGTCCGTAGAGGAGTTGGTGGTGGGGCTGGGCACGTGCAGCTGCGATGGAGCCCCCTTGTTTCAGCCCCTGTGTTGCTGTGGTACCTAATAGCGCTGAAATGGCGGGGGTCGGGGAGCTACCGCCCCAGGGTCCACCCCTCCATCTCCAGGGACTGAGTTCTCCTCAGCCAGGTATACTGGCCCCTGTGTGTGTGTGCGCGGGGGGAGGGGGTGATGGTGCGGTGAGGGCTAAAGTTAGTATTCCGTGCTGAGTTGAAGGCTGGTAAAACTGGGAGGGCCTCGAACGGCCTAATCCCAGATTCCGCTCCCCACTCTGCTCCGCCAGATAGGGTCCTCTAGCAACGACCCTTCTTATTAAATGCACCGGATGCATTCCTGCTTCTTACCCCTGAATAGACCAGGGTTCAAACCCGTGTCCCCTCCATTGGCAGGCGGATTCTTTTTTTTTTGTTTTCGCTTCGCGGGCCTCTCACTGTTGTGGCCTCTCCCGTTGCGGAGCACAGGCTCCGGACGTGCAGGCTCAGCGGCCATGGCTCACGGACCCAGCCGCTCTGCGGCATGTGGGATCTCCCCGGACTTGGGCACAAAGCTGTGTCCCCTGCATCGGCAGGCGGACTCTCAACCACTGCGCCACCAGGGAAGCCCAGGACATTCTTGTAGGTCGCCATTGCCACAGTGCTGCCACAACATACTCATTACATTTTTATGCAAACAATCACACATTCACTTACCCATATTGTCACAAACAGGAATTAACTCACGTAGGCACGTCAAAACAAACATGCTCACACCTCCCAAGAAGCTCACAAGTTATCTCAAACTCAGAAAAAAGTACACTCACACACATACTTCCACACATTCTCTTATACGTGTATACTTACATTCACATATCACACAAAAACACACGTACACAATCATCACATAGGAATATGCTGACATGCACTCACATGCTCACCAATTCACTCATACAGATGAGTACACACAAAATATTCACTTAAACATACAGACTCCTTCACAATAAGGCACTCTCAGCCGTGGAAAGGCTTGCATATACCCAGTAACGTACACTCACCTAGTAACAAGACGCTTTCACACATGAACTCCTAAGAACATGCTGATGAATTCCCTCATACATAAACACTCTCAGATGCACACATACACACACTGACACATTCACTGCACATAAACCTACCCAAGCAGAACTGACACATTCACTGCACATAAACCTACTCAAGCAGTCATTCAACCACATGAGCATGCTGACAGTTTCATGCACATAGAGACCTATATTCATTTCCCAACACACGCATTCACATTTCATGCACCTGAACATGCTCACGATCAGGACCCTACATATACACTTGCACATAAACATGATCACATTCGTCACGAAGCCCCAGCATTCACTCACATAAACTCACAAACATACTCCCATGCTCACATTCCACTCATACAGTGTACTCACACTTTAACAAGCTCACATAAATAAACACAATAAACCCTCACACCTACATGAATATGCTATCATTCATGAACATGCTCACACATTCACATGCACACACAAATGCTTTTTCAATAAATTCAAACATTTCAAATATAATCACACTTGAAGACGTGTAAAAGTTCATATACTCATGCTCTCAATGTGCATGCTCACCTATAGACACACAATTGCGTTAACACACGTAGTGTTGACTCATCCAAATGTACATACTGACTAAAAACTCAATACTACTCATTCACATTCACACCATATGCTCGCACGTTTACTCAGGTATGCTCACAACTTCACTCATTTCCACGAGCGTGGTCAGACATTGACTCCCTCACTTGAACATGCTCACAATTTCACTGATGTACATACTCAGAGCTGCTCATACAAACACACTGATACATTCACTCCATAAAAATGAGCTGACACCTTCACTCAGTCGCATACCATGATTACCGTTTCTCTCACAGGGATACCCAAAAATATACTCTCCAGTGCTCCCATTTAGCTACCCACATTAACATGCTCACCATCAGGAACATGCTCACGTACGCCCTTTCACACAAATATGCTCGTGCTCACCACAAAGCTCACGCATTCATTAATCCATACGCTCACATGAACTCAAGTCATGCGCTCACATTTCACCCACACAGTATACATGCATGAATATGAGCATAAAATACATTCATACAGGCCCGTGAACATGCTTTCATCCAAGCATACAGTCACAAGGTAATGCATACACATGAACACCAAGAAACCTTTACTTGACCACTCAAATATTCTTCCGTGAGCATACTCCAAGACACGTACAAATTCACATAATCACTTTCAAAAATGTGCATCCTCACATATATGCACAGGATCACACACTGACTGACCAACATTAAGATGAGTATAGTTCACTTCTTGCAGTGAACATCCTGACGAGTTCCTCACATATGTAAACATGCATACATTTGCACTCACACACACACTTCCCTTCACTCACACAATCATGCCGACAACTCAGTGAGTCACAGCAGTATTACCACACATTCACACAGATGAATATGATGAAAAATTCATTCATACGCCATACATATTAGGTTTAGAGTTCCACAATCACACGTTCACTTTCAATTTTATGCAAATTCTCATTGTCTCAAACGGAAACATGCTTATACATTCACTTGCACAGAAATCTTGTTACAGTCACCAAGAATCTCACAAATTCTTACAACACATAAAACACTTTCCCTTACAACACACTTTCACACATGACCTTACTCAGATGTACTCCCACATAAACAAGATAAAAAAGAAACCCACCATATAGTCACTACACAGAAACATGCTAATGTGTCTGTACATGCTCACCATCCATACATACAATGAGTGCAATGAAACATCACTTGAAAAATGCTTGCTCACAATGAAGGGGCATGAGCAGGCTCACACATACACTTACACAGAGACATACATATATACACACACTCACACATTCATCACTCAGCAAAAAGTTTAAGCATTCAAGCATCGAAATATGCCCACCAAGTCACTCATATTTAAAGACGTGCATTCACACACGCGGACTGACACGTTCAGTCACACAACGTGGTGACATTCACTCAGCCACATGACCATGCCCACATTCATTCACACAGAGGCTCCCACTGAGACATTCACTTACACATGTAGATTAACATTGAGAAGATCAGGATCATGCTTGTAAGAACCCTCACACAAAAACATGCTCACATCCACTATGAAACATAACAGTTTAAAACACACATATGTCAAATTTCAAATGCCATCCTAACACACTGTCACATGTATAAGTTTACACATTCATTCTCACGAGTGTACATGCTTACATATGTTCACACGCTCAAACATTCCCTCAGTCCTGTTAACATGCTGATAGTTCACTCACTCAAATGCACATACAAACTGGCTCACACACATACCCATACTAACATATGCACACTCAGATCCTCAAACATTCCCACAAAGTAGCTCGTACCACACTCGCATAAGCATAATCACATACTCACTTATACACACGAAAGGGATTACAAATTCCCTCACATTCTAGACACATTCATTGCATGTATATGCACACACTCACACATTCACTTTTCCACGCAAATTATCATTGTCACAAACACAGCATGCTTACAGACTCACTTGCTCAAGAACATACACTAAGAATCTCACCCATTCGCTCAGTTACATAAAATCACATTCACTCACACATGCTCTCAGAGTAGGTTATTCAAATATAGTTGTACGTTATCAAGATCACATGAAAACCACCTGCTCATACCCGCTAATATGCCAATAGGATTGCACATGCTAACAAATGGACGCGTAGAGATGGGAACACAAATATTCACTTTGTAAACACAAATTTACACTTAAGAACGCAATCACCCATGAGCCGGCTCACACTTAAACCGTCATAGAAGACATGCTTGCGTACATAAACATGCTCACACAGTCACTCACAAAACATACTCAAATACTCATTCAAATATGCCCACAAAGTTGCTCACATTCAAAGACATAGCAACATTCATGCATACCGACACATTCACTCCTTCGCACAAACCTACTCAAACGGTCACTCAATCACACGAGCGTACCCACAAATTCATTCACACGGGGACTCAAAGATATATACTAAGATGCTCCCACTAACACATTCACTTACACATGCACATTAATATTGTGAAAATCAGGAACATGCTCCCATGGACACTTACACATAAGTGTGCTCACTTCTAGGTGAAGGTCCAGTAGTCACTCACAGAAGAAAATACACTCACATGCACTTACACTCATGTTTGTATTTCACTCGCAGAAATACACTGAACGATTCAAGTCACGGTAATAAACTATACATATTCACTAACTCAGAGAAACATGATAACAGCTGTACACATGGTCACAAATTTAAACATACAGTTGAACACACAAACATGTCAGCATACACAGATGTACAGGTTCACATATTCACTCTAAAGAAGATAAATGCTCGCATAGAAGCGCGTGGTTACACATTCACTCACATTACCACTTGCATTCACTATGCAAATGCATATAGTGACAACTTACCCACATCCATACACATGGTAACTAACGTACATTCACACCCAAATCTTCATACTTTCACACACTCACAAAAAGTATCCCACACCTCACTCACTTTCATGAGCTGAATTACGTATTCATTCACTCATGAAAGTGATTACAAATTAACTCACTTGCAGATATGCTCATTGCAGTTATAAACACCCATTCACACATGCACATTATTATTGTCACTAAGAGTAACAAGCTCATATATTCACTTGCACACAAATATGGTCACACCAAGCTCACAAATTCACTCAATTACACTACTTAAGAATAGTTGCATTCACTCACTCACATGCTCACAAATTACTTTATTCAAATATATTCACTCATTTATGAGATCACTTGAAAAACAAACTCACTGACTGAGAACTCAGCATTACACTAACCTGCATTCACATGCTTATAAATTTATTTATACAGATGAGCACACATACATGTTCACTGTAAGTGTGCAGATTTACAGCCAGGAAATTACTCTTGCCCCTAAACCGTCTCACACATAGCCTGTTGCACACAGATATCCTGCCTTACATAGAGGTACACATTCACTCAGAAAGCACACCAAATATTCACAAACTCAAACTCAAAAATAGACTCACATTCAAAAACACATGCATTTACACTCACACACTGACACATTCACTCTTTCACACAAACATGCTCCAACGTGCATTCAATCAAACGACCATGCTCACACATTCTCTCGAACTGGGATACGAATATATATAGTCAGATGCTCCCACTCACACCTTCACTTACACATGTCATTCACAGTCTTAACCTCCAAAATGTGCTCACATGGATGCACGAACACAAACATGCTCACATCCACCTTGGAGCTCGAACATTTGCTCACAGAAGAAAATACACTCACATGTCCTTCCATGTACACACCCATAATTTACACGAATGCTCACACTACCTTAACTAGCTGAAAACAGTGAATCTGATACTTATTCCCTAACGTGCTAACATCCATACACATGGTCACAAATTAAAAGATGCACTTGAACACGCACAAACATGTACGTCAACACAAATATTGTCTCAGATTTACATGTTCATATATTCAGTGTTGTGAGTGGACCAGCTCAGATATACGCATACTTTCAAACATTCATTCACTAATATTAACATGCTTAAAATTCACTACTCAGACACGTGAAGTGACAAATTTACTTACACATATACACATATACACATATATACCCCTTCAGACACTCAGGCATTCATATACCTACCCAAAATTTCCCACATCACCCTTGTGAGCAAATGCACACATTCACTTATACACACAAGAGTGATTGCAAATTCGCACACATTCCAGACATGCTCATTGTGTGTATATGCACAGTCCTACACATTCATTTACTCATGCAAATTTTTGGTCATAAATATTAACATAGTCACAAATATAATTGCACACAAACATGCTCACACTGACTTAGAAGCTCACAAATTCACTCATTTCTATAAAAACCCTTACATTGACTCACACATATGGGCATGAATGACCTCATTCGAATATACAGCTGACCCTTGAACAACAAGAGTGTCACCTGTGTGGGTCCACTTATATGCGGATTTTTTTCAATAAATATACGGCTAGCCCTCTGTATCAATGGGTTCTGCTTTCACAGATTTAACCAGCTGCATATCACGTGCTATGTTTATGATCCACAGTCGGTTGAGTCCGCGAATGCAGACTACGGGGATAGAGAGGGCTGACTATGGGACTTGGACACTCTCAGATTTTGGTATCCTTGGTGGGTGCTGGAATGAGTCCCCCGTGAATAGTCTGCAACTACTGTAGTCACATATTAACAAGGTCACAAGAAAACATACTTGCTCATCCACTATACGTGAATATGCTAACATGATTCGCAGGCTTACAAGTTCATTTATACAGATGAGCATACAAAAGTGTTCACTTTAAGCGTGCCAACGTAGATGCAAGAGATGACTCTCACCCACGAACAGGCTCACCTACACACTGTCACAGACAGATGGGCTCACATACATACACTCACACATTCACTCACTGACAAAACACTTAAACACTCAGACATTCTCAAACTTGCCCACCAATTCACTCCCACTCACAGACACACATACATTTACACGTACATACTGACATTCACTCCTTCACACGAACGTGCTCAAACACTCAATCACATGACCATGCCAAGAGATTCATTCACACAGGGACACAAATGCATACATTCAGGAGCTCCCACTCACACATTCACGTACACATGCACATTTTCACTCTTAGAATCAGGAACATGTTCACATAGGTATTCACATACAAACACGCTCACATCCTCCATGAAGCGCAGAATATCCACTCAGAGAAGCAAATACACTCACATGCACTTCCACTCATGTTTATTCAGGTTTCACTTACACAAATATACTCACCTGTGAACTAGCTCACCACAGTGAACCTGATACACGTTCACTTACTCATACAAACATGCTAACCCCCATGCACATGGCTGCAAATTCAAGGGTACGCTTGAACATACATTTACAGCAGTCCTCAGAGACTGAAATACTAGCACACTTTGAGATTACAAGGCCGCATATTTACTCTCACAAATGCACAAGCTCACGTACATGCTCGTTTGTTCACTCACATTATCATGCTTACAGATAACTCACTCAAACACATATACTGGCAAATGTACTCACACATACTAACATACATTCACACTTGGTGGCTCACCGTTCACACACACACAGTAGCCCCACCTCATTCAGATTATCATCATCAATCATGCACTTAAAACATAAACATGGTTACAAGTTCACTCACACTCCAGGTACACTCATTTCATTTACACATGCACACACCCATTCCCTTACCCATATAAAATATCCTTGTCACCAACAGTAACATGCTTACATATTGAGTTGCACAGGAACATGCTCACAATCAGCAAGAAGCTCATGATTTCATTCCTTCACTTAAAAAACCATTACATGCATTCCCATATACATGCTCCCTTTTTCAAATATATTCACACATAAACAAGAACACACAAAAAACACATTTACCCCCAACTACTCAGAATTATGCTAATCTGCCTTCACGTGCTTACAAATTCATTCGTACAAGTGAACACACTTAAATATTAATTTTGAACACAAATTTGCACCTACGAAAACACTCTCACCCATGAACATGTTCACACTTATGTCACACAGAGATCTGCTTACATACAGTCACATGTTTGCACACTCCCTAAACACACTCAGATTTGCCTACAAATTGAAGTTTAAAACACGTACGTTCACATGCATCCACTTACACTTTCACGGCTTCACATAAACATGCTGATATATTCAGTTGATTTCATGACCATACTCATAAGTTTACTCACATGGGGACCCGAATATAAACACTCAGATGCTTCCCAATGCTGTTACTCACACTTTCACTTGCACATGCACATTCTTGAAATCAGGAACATGCTTACGTATAGATGTACACACAGATATGCTCACATCCACCGTATAGCTCCAACATAAGCTCACAGAAGAAACTCGCTCATATGGACTCACATTCTCACATTCTCTCACATGAATATGCAGACACATTACCTAGCTCAGCAATGATCCGGACACATTCTCTCACTCACAGGAACATAGTAACATCAATATTGTCAATAAAAAAGTATGCCATATGGAGTTTAAGGCATGGAAGGCTTTTTTCAGGACCATTGTAATAGGGGCCAGGGACTATTGCCATAGGGAAAATAAACTCAACTCCACATACAAGACAGACAGATGACAGTTTATGGCCAACAGGGAGGGTGAGGGAGTTAGTGAATGGCAGATTACTGAGAGGAACTTAGGTATTGTGTTGGTTAATTTTAGGTGTCTATTTGATTTGAGTAAAAGATGCCCAGATTGTTGGTGAAACATTTCTTGGTGTGTCTGTGAGCAAGATTCCGGAAGAGATTAGCATGTGAACTGGCAGACTTAGTCAAGAAAATTGCCTTCATCAATGCAAGTGGGCATTATCACAATCTCTTGAGGGCCTGAATAGAACAAAAAGGCAGTGGAAGGATGAGTTTTCTCTTTGCTTGAGCTGGGACATCCATATTATTCTGCTCTTAGACATCACTACTCCTAGTCTGGGACCTCTGGACTTGGACCAGGATTTGCAGCATCAGTCCCCTGATTTTTGGGCCTTCAATCTTGATCTGGGACTTTCCTGTTTGTCAGGCCTTCAGACTTAGAGTGGTTTATACCACTGGCGTTCTTGGTTTCCCAGCTTACAGACAGCAGATTGTAGGACTTCTCAGCCTCCATAATCTCATGAGCCAATTACTATAATAAATCTCCTCATCTATATCTATATCTATATCAACATCTATATCTCTATATAACAGAGAAATAGCATTAATATAAAGATATATCTATAAATATACAGATATTAGATATCTGACATAGCTATCTAGATATATATACCTACCATTGATATTGATCTGTAGATATAGATAGATAAGCTATCTATATGCCTATCTGTTTCTTACTGGTCCTGTTTCTATGGAGAACCCTGACTAACACAAGGATGAAGGGAGGCTGGGGGGTGGAACTTGATTAGACCTCAAGAGGAGGGATGAAGAGCTTAGATACCAAGGAGGGGGGATTCTTGCTAAACTGGCCTAGGAGGATTTTTGCTAAAACTGGGCTTGGCAGGCCAAAGATAGGATCAAGCTTGAGGCCTAGTGAAGAAGAGGACTCAGAATGGCCTCAAGTTTGGTTAAGAAGGGAGTTACTGTGAGTTCCCCTTCTTGTGCAAGGCAAGAAGAGGCATTCTTTTTTCCTGTGAACAATATAAGTCCATTTCTCATTCAGTCACCTTTTGTTCATTAAGGAACAACTGAGCCATCTGCTGATGTTTGGTAGTAGAGGATATTTGCTGGATCATGCCAGCAATGAGGCATTTAATGAGGAGGGTTTCTAAGAAAAGGAAAAGAAAGATTAATGTTTGTAGTGGACTATTTGAAGCCAGCTTCTGAGTCCAGAAGGACAGCCCATTGAAGATGCTGGGCTTGAAGCATGTTTAGATGGTGGAGTGAGGATGGCAGTGGCAATCTGATGGATTTCCTAGTTTACAGTGGATGTTTTCTGATGGCCTAGACATCAGTTAGGTTTGGGTAAGATCATCCACAGTCATGATTATTTCGTGGAGCAGAGCATGGAAGATAAAGTGAATTTCCCGAGTGGCCCACACGGCAGCAGTTCCAGGCACGAGGATCATACATGATCTGCTGCAGGGAAGAGTCCTTTGAAGTTTACATCAAGTTGTCCAACTTCAGCTCACAGGGCTTCTTTAGATCCTGTGAAACAAAGCCCGTTAGAAGAAAACCTAAGGATCCAGTAAGAATCTGGGTGGTCAGCTTTGAGTTCTCTGCGATGTCAAATCAGGAGGGTTGGAGAAAAATTGGAAACATTAGTTTGAAGAGTTGTAGCCAGATGTTGAAGGAAATTGGAAGAATTGAGAATTTGGTAAGGACTGACAAAATGTGTGAGATAGCAGGAGCTAGTCCAATTCACATGTAGGTAACACAACCACGTAGTTTACAAAGAAGTGCAAATTAGCTGAAAGATAATGAACGGGACCAGAATCTCATCCCTCACAAGGGTGTGTTTTGTATTGAAATATAAAATTTCACTCAACCGTCACTTCCTTTTTTTTTTTTTTTTTTTTTTTTTTTTTGCGGTACGTGGGCCTCTCCCTGTTGTGGCCTCTGCCGTTGCGGAGCACAGGCTCCGGGCCGCTCCGCGGCATGTGGGTTCCTCCTGGACCGGGGCACGAACCCATGTCCCCTGCATCGGCAGGCAGACTCTCAATCACTGCACCCCCAGGGAAGCCCCGTCACCTCCCTTTTGATCAAAGATAATCAAAGTAAGATTATTCTTGCTTATAGAGTGTCTGGTCTTACTAGATTTGGCTTGCTTATTTGCACAATTGCAGCAAGAATGATAATTGACCACATAGGCCATTTTTAGTTTACTCTGCTGGAACTTTTCAGAAGGAGTCTCACTCCGATTGGACTTTTAAAAGCCTCTCAAAGCTAGGAATCCAAGCCCAAATCTCACCACCACAATTCCCCTGCGGTACCTATAGATCTGGGTAAATTAATCTCTTCTTGAAGGCCCCCAAAATATCCTAAGTTTCCTAGGCCTGCCAGGAGGTGACCTCTCCCACTCACCTATAAGGCTGAGAAAGCTGTAAACCAGGTTCCAGGCCCATTTTCCCAAGAAGACTTCGTAAGCATTGGCTCCATAAAGTCACCTTTAGTTCCTTAAAACTATCTGGTCATGTCTGATTATATATATTGTTCTCAACTATGATAGTCTGGGACTTCCCTGGTGGTCCAGTGGCTAAGACTCTGTGCTCTGAATGCAGGGGGCCCGGGTTTGATCCCTGGTCAGGGAACTAGATCCCACATGCCACAACTACGAGTTTGCATGCCACAACTAAGGATCCCACATGCCGCGACTAAAAGACCCCACATGCCACAGCTGAAGTTCCCGCATGCCGCAACGAAGATCCCTCGTGCCGCAACTAAGACCTGGTGCAGCCAAGTCAATCAATCCATCACTATTTTTAAAAACACTGTATTCTTTCAAAACATGATAGTCCACTCAGAGCTTTGGTCATATAGTCAAATCAATTATGTTCTGTTCCCAGGAGGAAGGATTCTTAGTGAACCTAAGCAGTTCATTGTATTACTGTGAAAATAAGAATACTTAGTAAGAATATTCAAATTCTAGAGTGATCAGGCAGGCAAAAAAAGATAAATACTTCATTTCTGCTTACAGAAGTATGATCTACTAAACTGTTATGAATTGTAGATAGCTGAAGTTAGAAAAGTAGGCAGTTCTTTATATCCAGAAAACAGAACATTAAAGCATCAGCAGTAGTGCAAGCAAAAGCCATAATCGTCCTTGACCAATTCATTCAGCCCTATGTAATTCTTGTTGTGCTTGATCTTGGGTTAGCCATCTCATGAACTTATCAGCTTCTCCAGGAGAATTCTGGAAATCCTGACTCAGGCCGGTGGTACGGTCTCAAAGTTATTTAAGCAATGCCATTAGGAGTTCTGTGCCTCAAGAGTACCTGGCATAGTCCTTTCTGTGGGACTCCAAGATAGTGCCATTTTGTTGACGATAATTACTGTGGCCTGTAGCTGATTGCAAGAGCTTTCAGGGAGGCATCAAACTAAAACAAGTGTGGATGACAAAAGAGTGAAAATGGCCATGGTAAAAGACGTGATGAAAGTTCATTATAAAAATGATGCAATTGCCAAGGACATTTGGTTGTTTCTGTGGCATACAACATTTTAAGACACTAACTGGCATGACAGCTGATAACATTATGCTGATGTTGTCTAATTCTAAGGCAAAGCAGCACCAAGATACGTCATGGACAGCAAGGGCACTGACATTTATAGGAATTAATACAACTTCTGAAGTATTTGTATTAATAACATTTTACACATAGAAATATAAACTAGAGAAGGTGAAGCATCTCTTCATATTTGGCAGTGCTTCCTGTGCAACTCAACTTATCAAATAAACCTACTTATTGTAACATCTCTCATTTACAAGGTGAAAGAACAAACTCTGGATTTTCCGCAGGCCCTCTGGGAAATATCAGTGTCAGTATGAGATCAAGCAGATTTCATTTAGGATTTGAATTTGGAAAGACCAAATATCACTAGTTGTTAGAAATGGCAAAAGATTTGTACACTTGGCTAAATAGAATCATGGGTCACTAAGAAACTATTTGGCCACCTATTTAACCAGAGTACTAACATAAGATTTCAAAAGTAAATATTGGAAGTAATGTGATTAAAAAGAGCCTTCTCTCTTTTAGAAGTAAGAAGACTCATTTATCTTACAAATAAAGGACATGATAAATCAACAAGAAGCACAGGAAATTATTCTGATAAGACACAGAATCTCTGCTTTCTATGGAGATTACTTAGAAGGTAAGGAAAAACCTATTATCATCTCTTATTAAGAGCAAACCTAAGAGGGTTTTGTCTTAGCAACTTTCAAATATACAATATAGTAGTATTAACTGTAGTCATCACGCTGTACATTACATCCCCATGACATTTATTTTATAACTAAGAGTTTGTACGTTTTTTATGGCCTCATAGCTGCGTTTCATTTTTTAATATATTTTTATTGAAGTGCAGTTGATTTACAATGTTACGTTAGTTTCTGGTGTACAGCAAAGGGATTCAGTTATATATATAAATATATATATACATATATACATATATATATACACAAAGACACACATTCTTTTGCATATTCTTTTCCATTATGGTTAACAACAGGATATTGAATATAGCTTCCTGTGCTATGCAGTAGGACCTTGTTGTTTACATATTTTATGTATAGTAGTTTATATCTGCAAATCCCAAACTCCTAATTTATCCCTTCCCCACCCCCTTTCCCCTTTGGTAACCATAAGTTTGTTTTCTATGTCTGTGAGTCTGTTTCTGTTTTGTAAATATCAATAAGTTCATTTGTATCATTTTGTACTAGATTCCACATGTAAGTGATATCATATGATACTTGTCTTTCTCTGTGTGACATACTTCACTTAGTATAATAATCTCTAGGTCCAACGATGTTGCTGCAAATGGCATTATTTCATTATTCTTTATGGCTGAGTGGTATTCCATTGTATATATGTACCACGTTTTCTCTATCCATTCACCTGTCGATAGACATTTAGGTTTCTTCCGTGTCTTGGCTGTCGTAAATAGTGCTGCTGTGAACATTGCAGTGCATTTATCTTTTTGAATTAGAGTTTTCTCTGGATATATGCCCAGGAGTGGAATTGCTGGATCATATGGCAACTCTAGGTTTAGGTTTCGAAGGAACCTCCGCACTGTTTTCCATAGTGGCTGCACCAATTTAATTTCCCACCAACAGTGTAGAAGGGTTCCTTTTGCTCCACACTTTCTCCAGCATTTAGTGTTCGTAAACGTTTTTTTAAAATTTTATTTTCTTTTCTTTCTTTATTTGGCTGTGCTGGTTCTTAGTTGGGGCACGTGGGATCTTTGTTGCCCCGTGCAGGATCTTCATTGCACGTGGGATCTTTTAGTTGTTGCATGCAGGATCTTTAGTCGTGGCATGTGGGATCTTTGGTTGTGACATGTGGGATCTTTCAGTTGTGGCATGTGGGCTCTTACTTGTGGCATGCGGGGTCCTTTAGTTGTGGCATGTGGGATCTAGTTCCTCGATGAGGGTTTGAACCTGGGCTCCCTGCATTGGGAGTGTGGAGTCTAAACCATTGGACCACCAAGGGAAGTCCCTGTTTGTAAACTTTTTGATGATGGCCATTCTGACCGGTGTGAGGTGATACCTCATTATAGTTTTGATTTGCATTTCTCTAATAATTAGTGATGTTGAGCATTGAAGAAGATGTCTTCTAATCCTAGTTTTTTTGAGAGCTTTTATCATGGAAGTTTCTTGAATTATGCTAAAGGCTTTATAAATGTCTCTTAAGATGATCATGAGGATTTTTCTGGTATTCTGTTAGATGTATTACACTTTGATTACTTTTTTTAATATAAATTTATTTATTTTTATTTTTCTCTGCGTTGGGTCTTCATTGCTGTGTGTGGGCTTTCTCTAGTTGCGCTGAGCGGGGGCTATTCTTCATTGCAGTACGCGGGCTTCTCCTTGCAGTGGCTTCTCTTGTTGCGGAGCACAGGCTCTAGGCGTGCCAGCTTCAGTAGTTGTGGCACGTTGGCTCGGTATTTGTGGCTCAAGGACTCTAGAGCGCAGGCTCAGTAGTTGTGACACACGGGCTTAGTTGCTCCGGGGCATGTGGGATCTTCCCGGACCAGGGCTCGGACCCGTGTACCCTGCATTGGCGGGTGGATTGTTAACCGCTTCTCCGGCAGGGAAGTCCCTACACTGTGATTTCTTTTCTTTCTTTCTTTCTTTCTTTCTTTTTTGCTGCTGTTGCGTCTTCGTTGCTGCATGCGGGCTTTCTCTAGTTGCAGTGACTGCAGGCTACTCTTCGTTGCGGTGTGCGGTCTTCTCATTGCGGTGGCCTCTCTTGTTGCGAAGCATGGGCTCTAGGCACGCAGGCTTCAGTAGTTGTGGCACTTGGGCTCTAGAGCGCAGGCTCAGTATTTGTGGCGCATGGGCTTAGTTGCTCCGTGGCATGTGGGATCTTCCCAGACCAGGGCTCGAACCTGTGTCCCCTTCATTTTTGGGTGGATTCTTAACCACTGCTCCACCAGGGAAGTCCCTACACTGTGATTTCTTAATGTTAAATCAACATTATATTCCTGGGATACAAATCCAAATCAACATTATATTCCTGGGATAAAAATCCTTTGGTCAGGGCATACAGTCTTTGTGTATGTTCTTGGACTGCTACAGGCATTATACCCAAGGAGTCTAGGTCGTTTACAGGGAGAGTCCAAAACGGGTTCCAAACAGGCAAGTACAAACAGGCAAGAAACTCATACAATATGGAAGATTCTCTTCTATCATTATACACAATCATGCATGAAGTGAATCTTTTTTTAGAATGAGAAAAAGTTCATAATGAAAGAAGATAACAACTACCATGAACAAAAATTACAAAATATCACACACACACAAACACACACACACACACAAACACACAATGCCACATATGGCATGATTCCATTTCTATGAAATGTCCAGATCAGGCAAATCCATAGTGGCAGAAAGGAGATTAGTGGTTGCCAGTGTTTGAGGATAGGAGGGAATGGGGTATGACCGCTTCCTGGGTATAGGGTTTGTTTTTGAGTTGATGCAGATGCTCTGAAACTAGATAGGGGTGATGGTTGCACAGCATCGTGAATGTACTAAAAGAACTGATTTGTACATTTTATTTTTAAAACTTTTTATTTGATTTGTCCATTTTAAAGTGACTGAAATCATTAATTTTATGTTATTTTATTTTCACTTTAGTTTAAAAATAATAAAGGAAGAAATGTGCAACCCCGTCTTAACAGAGAAGAGGCTTCTTGTAAAAAAAAAAAAAAAAAAAAAGCCTGAGTTGGGACGTTAAGGATGATTAGGGCTTAGAAAGTCAGTTTTGGCCAAAGCTATGCATAAGGTCTAGTTAGAGGAATGAAGATGGGCAAAGATCCATTAGAAGAAAGAGAACATAGCATATTTGAAGGATTAAAAGATGATCTGTGCAGCTACAGCAGTGAGCATGGAATGTGTTCATTTTGTGATGTATCCAGACATTAATTTGCACTTACTCTGTGCCAAGCTCGACATCAAGTAGGCCCTTGTAAAGTATTAGCTCATTAAATCTGTACAGCAATCCGATGAGGTTGGGACTATTTTTCACCTCATTTACTGATGGAGAAATTGAGAATTATTATAGAAGACAGGATTTGAGATATTAACTCCTGAGCCCAAGATCTCACAGCCTGTAAGTGAACTGGAACTTTTATCCAGGCAGTCTGGTTTGAGAGCTCACACCCTTTAACTGCCACAGCTGCCCAAAGACACCAGGTCCTGCCTCTGCAGGGCAGCTCATCTCATGAGTTTAAAGACACAGGGGATTGGAAAGTGTTTCTGTGTAGAGTTTATGTTTACAGTTTGCCTAAAGTTCAACCGAAACAAGCTTTACCCATACACTCACACACACCCACTCAACCCTCCAGATACGTTCCTGAGTCATACAACGTTTTTGCTTCTACATAGTGTTTGCACAGATTTTACCTTTAGACCTCCCAATTCTTCCCAAATCTTAAGGGTATTTTGAAATCCTTCAGGTAGAAACACTGCCTCACCTGAGAGTGGTGTTCCATCAGGGGCGCAGGCAGAGGTGTTGAGTATATCTGAGGCTAGGATATTAAACCAACATATGGGGAAGGAAGCTTTTTTCCTAATCTCTGAGTTTCCTAGGTGGCCATGGGAGAAAGAAGAGAAGTCATTATGTACATGAAATTTTCTACATCAAAATTAATGATATATGTAAATTTCATTAAAATCTGTCAGTGGTTCCCTATTTACTATCTAAACATGAGTACACTTCCTAACAAAGGTCTTAAATTTTGTTTTTGTGTTTTTGGAAGTGGGTGTGACTGATGTTATAGTCACTTCTGTGTTTATTTTGTGTCAGAAGGCACACTGTTTGCATTCTTTGTCAGGATATATAAGAGGAAGTAGATGCGAGGTAAGTAAAATTTGTTTAATATCTGAGCTCAAAATTCTATAACCTGTTCTAAGTTTCTGGGTCTCTGTCAACCCTATTTTGCCTTTCCAGCTGGCTCACTATTAAGCTGTGCCTGTAGAGATTTCCTGAGAGAGACAAGACGTCTGAAGGAAGGAGAATCTACCATGTCTTGTCTCTGTTCCTGTTCCTCTCTGTATCACCCCCAAAGACAAGAATAGTCTTGCAAATGAACTTTTATTACTTTATTTATTTTGTTTTTATTTATTTATTGTTTTTGGCTGTGTCAGGTCTTCGTTGCTGCGCATGGGCTTTCTCTAGGTGCGGCGAGCGGGGACTACTCTTCGTTGTGGTGCGCGGGCTTCTCATTACGGTGGCTTCTCTTGTGCAGCACGGCCTCTAGACTTGCGGGCATCAGTAGTTGTAGCACGCGGGCTCAGAAGTTGCAGCTCACAGGCTCTAGAGCACAGGCTCAGTAGTCGTGGCTCACAGGCTAAGTTGCTCCGCAGCGTGTGGGATCTTCGCGGACCAGGGCTTGAACCCATGTTCACTGCGTTGGCAGGTGGATTCTTAATCACTGTGCCACGGGGAAGCCCTCTGATGAATTTTTAAGAAGAATTCTTTGATATGTCTTTTATATAATTGTGATATGTTCTTTATCCTTTCATCGGCCCAGAACACTTAGCTTGTCTCCATTCCTTGGCTCTTGTGAATAATGCTGCAATGAGCATAAGGGAGCAGAGCAGAAATCACCTCCTTTGGATCTGTTTTCAGGAGTGGGATTGCTGGCTGATCTGACAGTTCTACTTTCAGTCTTTTGAGGAACCTCCATGCAGTTGTCCACAGTGGCTGCACCATTTTACTTTCCCACCAACAGGGCACGAGGGTTCCCTTTTTACCACACTCTTGCCAACACATGCTGTCTCTTGTCCTTTTGATAATAGCCATCCTAATAGGTGTGATGTCTTAATTGCAGCTTTGATTTGCATTTCCCTGATGGTTAGTGATGCTGAACACCTCTTCATATACCTATTTGCCAGTTGTATGTCTTCTTTGGGAAAATGTTTATTCGAACCGTGTGCCCTTTTATTAATTATTGGTTGATGTTTTTTTTTTGCTGTTGAGTTGATTGAATTCCTTTTATATTTTGCATATTATCCCCTCAACAGATAACATGATTCGCAAATATTTTCTTCTGCTTCACAGGTCAGTTGCCTTTCCATTTTGTTGATTGTTTCCTTTGCTGTGCAGAAGCTTTTGAGTTTGATGTAGTCCACTTGTTTATTTTTGATTTTGTTGCCTTTGTTTTGGTGTCATTTCAAAAAAATATCATTGCCATAACCTATGTCAAGGAGCTTACCCCTGTGTCTTCCTCTAGGAGTTTCACAGATTCAGGCCTTACGTTTAAGTCTTTAATCCATTTTGAGTTCATTTTGGGGTATGGTGTAAGATAAGGCTCCAGTATAGTATCTTTGCACGTGGATATGCAGTGTTCCCAGCAGCATTTATTGAAGAGACTATCCTGTCCTCATTGTGTGTTCTTGGAGTTCTTGTCAAATAGTTGAACATATACGTGTGGGTTTATTTCTGGGCTCTATATTTTGATCCATTGGTCTATATATATATATATCTGTTCTTATGCCACTACCATACTGTTTTCATTACTATACCTTTGTCATATAATGAAATCAGGAACCATGATGCCTCCAGGTTTGTTATTTGTGGGGTGGTTCATCAAAGGGTACAAATGATCAGTTATAAGATGAATACATTCTAGGGATCTAATGCACAGCATGCAGATTTAATTTAAGATATTGTATGGTATGCTGGAGACTTGCTGAGAGAGTAGATCTTAGTTTTATCCCACGCACCACCCCAAAAAACCTTCAGCTATGTGAGGTTATAGATGCATAAATTAGTTTGACTGTGGTAATCATTTAACAATGTGTACGTACACCAAGCATCACATTGTTCCCCTTCAATATACAAATTTTATGTGTAAATTATACTTCCATATAGTTGGAGGGGATGGGAGGAATGTGTATCCTGTTCACATGGAAAAAATTAATTACTATAAACTGTCAGAGGTGAAGCACAGTATTTGGGTTACTAGAAAAATAGACTTTTAGTCAGCTGTCTTCAATAAACTCAATGAGCAAAAGGAAACAGTGATCAAAGAACTAGGAAACAATGAGAAAGATGTATCCCAAAGAGATAGAAATTATAAATAGGGACAGAGTAAAAGATCTTCAGCTGAAAAGCACAGTAAGTGAAATGAAAAATTAATAAAAGATGTCCAACAGCAAATTTGAACAGGAGAAAAAGAATCAGCAAAGTTTAAAAGGTTAGTTGAAATATCCAGTCTCTGGAAAGGAAAAGAGGAGCAGAAAAAGCAAAGAATGAAGAATAATGAGCAAATCCTATGAGACTTATATGCATCAGCAAGCTTATCAATGTACACATAATGACAGTGGCAGAGGCAGAGGAGAGAGAGAAAGGGGCAGGAAATCTTTAAAGAAATGATGCCTGAAAACCTCCAAACTCGGAGGAAAGACATGAATCTACACACCCAGTAAGTTCTACAAACTCCAAGCAGGATAAAATCAGAGATCCCCACCTAGGCACATCATGATCAAATTATCAAAAGTCAAAGACAAAGAGTGAACCTTGAAAACAGCAATAGAAACAACTCCTCATATACAAGTAATCGTCGGTAAGATTTGTGCGCATTCCTCTACAGAAACCACAGAGGACAAGTGGCATTGGAATGGCATATTAAAAGCGTAGAACAAATGAACAAAAATACCCTTTCAACCAAGAATTCTATATGTGGGGGAAATGAAGGGGAGTTAAAGACATTCCAAGACAAACAATAACTGAGAGAGTACATAGCTAGTAAGCTTGCCCTATAGAAAGTACTGAAAGGAGTCCTTCAGGCTGAATTGAAAGAATGCTGGGCACGTATTTGAAACAATATGAAGAAATAAACCACAAAGGCCAAGGTAACTACACAGGTAAACACAGAAGCCAGTATTGCTGCACTTTTGGCTTATATCTCCTTTTTGTTCTCATATATGATTTAAAATACAAATGTATAAAGCATTAACTATAAATCTCTGCTAATGGGCACCAAATATACAAACATGCCGTGTGTCACCATAATTAAATAAAGAAATGGGGCAGAGTTAGGGAAAAGCAGAGTTTTTGAATACTATGGCAACTATCTCCGTATTAATACAAACTTGATTATTATAAAGCTAAGATACTAATTGTAACTCCCAGTGTAACCACCGACACTGCCCCCACAAAAAGCTCCAGCACTAAAAAAAAACTAAAACAGTACAGCAGAAGGAGTGATAAAGGATCACTTTGTACACTATAAAAAGTAATTAATAACAGAAAGTAGAGTAATTGAGGAGTGAAGGAACAAAAAAGACTGACATGTGGAAAATAAATAGGAAAATGTCAGGAAAACTCTTTCCTTGTCAGTAATCAAAACAATAACCATAGATAAAACTGTTCAACGAAAAGACAGCACCAGTGAGTGAACTTCAGGCAGTCACCTTAGCGCTGGATGCTCTGGCCAACAGTTAGCACCATCTGCACATTTTCATAGACAATCAGGCCGTTGTCATCGGTCTGGCTGTCTGGTCCGGCCCGTGGTGGCAGCGACGTTTCCTTGTGTAAAACTGTCCCCTTTGGGGTAAAGAGCCTTGGGAATCTCTTGGCCCACAGACTCCCAAATTATAAATCCAGGTCACACGTGTCTCTACATATACTAAAACCACTACGCAGGGCTTCGCCAAGACCCTCCTTATGGGCTTTGGAGTTCCGGGCCTTATTGATGGTGATCGAAGCATGCATTTTACTTCACAGGATACACCACGCTGGGCTCTTGAACAGCCTTCAGTGGACCTTATGCCTCCCTACCTGGCCTTAGGCTGCAGGACTCAAGAGTTCCAGAGTGGCTTACTTCCACAAGTTCAGATTCCATTACACGAAAATGGCACGTTTCTGTCGCTTGCAACACGCCAGAGGTGAATTATAGTATAGGGTCTGACTGCATCCTTTGATGTTTGACTGCTGAGGGCTTTTAAACGTCAACCCTCCCTCTTCCCCACTGCCCCACCCTCCACTCTCTCCTTTGGCACGGTTGTAGGGTGGAGGGCAGGAGGAGTGGGCATCAAACGACACTAGCTACTGCCAGCACAAGGGAACTGTCATGCTGGCCCCATCCACTAATCACAGTAGAACTCCCAAAGCAATTTCTTCCATTCCTGACTCTCTGAAGTCTATTTTGGAGCAGCTTGAAAAGGATGCCCTGCTCTCCCCGCAGAAGCCTCCTCACGTAAGGAATACACTTTGCATCGCGTCTCGGTAGTGTGTGTGTGTGTGTGTGTGTGTGTGTGTGTGTGTGTGTGTATGTGTGTGTGGTGTCACCAGTCTTGATTGACCGTTGAACCCAACTTGGGATAGGAGGACTCCATAGTGACACAGGGTGGCAACAACAGCTCTTCTCCTCAGCCTTCCCAGGAGCGCACTGCAGAATGTGTGCTTCCCATCTGTGAAGCGTTAGGATGTGTCAAATTAGATGTCCTGGATCCCAAGGCAGTGTGCTTACTGGAAGTAAGGGACATAGCTTATGTTCTCCTGAACGTGAAGTTACAGCTGACACCCAGTCTAGCTTCTATGCCCATCAACAGTAGTAACTGGGATTAGCATAAAATAGTTGTTGATTTCTTCCTCGTTTTCAGCATTCGTTACCCGTGACCACTCGGCTAAGTGGGGCTGAGTACAACAAAATGTCTCGGACTGTTGACCGAGAAATGACTCTAGGAAGCCTGTGCTGTTAAGGTCTGCCATGCTGTATTAGTCTGCTCAGGCTGCCCTAATAAAATGCCATAGGCTGGGCGGCTTAAACAAGACAGTTATTTATTTCCTACAGTTCTGGAGGCTAGGAAGCCCAAAGTCAGGGTGCCAGGATGGTGTAGTTCTTGGTGAGGGCCCTCGTTTTGGCTTGAAGATAGCCACCTTCTTCCTGTGGCTTCACGTTGGGATGGTGGGAGGAGAGTACCATCTATGGTCTCTTTCTGTAAGGGCAATAATCCCAATGTGTGGACCCCAGCCTCCTGACCTTACCAAAACTGAATGACCTACCAAAGACCCAGTCTCCAAATACCATCTCCTGGGGGTGGGGTGGGGCTGGGGACGGGCTTCTCGTATGAATTTGGGAGGCAAGGGGTGTACACAATCCAGTGCAGAGCAGGTGCTCAGACCAGTCTTTAAAAGAAATATCTCTCTCTCTCTCTCTCTCTCTCTCTCTCTCTGTCTCTCTTCCCTCTCTCTCTCTGTCTCTCTTCCCTCTCTCTCTCTGTCTTCATTTCTTGGAGGCTGCAACGGAATTGGGGAGCCCTGATGAAACACTCTCCAGCTCCTGTCTTTACTGCTTCTTCCACTCTCCATTCTCACTGCATCCATATCGACTCTGTATGTCCTTTTCTAAGGAGCCTTAACAGCATTAAAACCTCCAAATTTGCTTGCTGTCTCTTGTGGGAGGTTTTAAGCGTTGCTGAGATTTGATCTATACAACTTCTCTCTCTCTCTCGGTTTTGAACTAAGTGTCTGTATCAGCGTGAGCTGCCCCAGGGTGGCAACTGGGGAAAACATGCAGGTTCCCATACCCCAGGGCGCCGCCTTTAGGGGTATTGTAGTTTTGCTCTTGCAGTTGTGGAATGAAAAGAAGGGATTCCTGTGCGATCACAGAGGCTGAGGGTGAGCTGGCCCTTTAAGGCCTCCAGGGAAAGTGAAGACCTTGATCACTCATTGGGCGGTGGTGCTGTCAATCCTTGGCTGCTGGCAAATGAGCTTAGAGTCGGCGCTGGAGGAAGTGGCCCTTCGTTGACCCTTGAAAGGTCCGCCTCCCGTCACCAGCCAATCAAGCTCTTTCCCGCCTTGTGCGCAGCAGCCGCGGCCCAGTCTCGGTGGGGCGCTCCGCGGGCAGGCCGTCTGCACTTCCCGTAGCGGGGCTCGCAGAGGAAACTTCTCCGACTCTTGTCCCCTGGGCAGCCAGCTTCTCTGCAGCCCCCACCGCGTCCCGGTGGCCCAGCTGCCAACAGCGTCCCCTCCCTCAGCGACACTCAGCGCAGCGGCCGCCATCTTCCCCACGGTCGTCACTGCAGCCCGATCCGTGTCTGGCGTGTCCCTCCAGCCATGTCTGCCACCGAGGAGCGTGGGCCGATCCCAGGTGGCCAGGATAGAGCTGGTGGCAGGGCGGGTGGTGACCCCAGTCCCCTCGGGGTCCGTGCCTCCCCTTCTGGAGGGATGGATGGAGTCGAGGGGGCCGCGGCCCTTCTGGCTTCCCTGGGGCTCTCCAGAGCCCTTCACGGGGAGGATGGTGGGCAGGAGGCCGCCCAGGCCGCAGTGGCAGAAGACTGGGATGCAGAGATGGTGGAGGAGGAGGTGGAAGAGTTTGAATTAGACACTGAGGACCGGGAGGAGGCTGAGTACCAGTCAGAAGAGGGGGAAGAAACTGAGGAAGAGGTCGAGGAGGAGGAAGAGACAGAAGAGGAGGACGAGCATGGGCAGGGAGGCGCGGGAGTGGTCGCAGGCCGCGGGGCGCCCGCGGTGCAGTTTCATTCCCTGCTCCGGGATGTGGCCCATTGTCTTCTGCACCACAGCCACTACAAGGACCGTGTCCTGGTCGGGCCCCACGCCAGCCGCGTGATGGTCAGGCGCCGCTCCCAACGGCCCTCGGACCCTGCAGAGGCTGCCGCGCTTCCTCACGGGCAGGAAGACCTGGGAGAGGCAGGTGAGGTCTGGGGGGGTCGAGTACCAGGCCGAGGGCCCCCCGCCCTGGGAGCCGCGGGAGCCTGCGGAGGGGGTGGCATCCCAGAAGGCAGAGGAACCAGTGGTGGGGGCAGGGGAGGCTGAGTTCTGGGCGGGCGAGGTCCTGGCTGATGCCTCCGAGTCCTGGGTGGCTGGGACTTGTGGACCCGTCGAAGGGGCCGAGGCTGGCGAGGCGCGGCCCTGTCCCCTGTCCCTTGCAGCCCCTGCTGCGGCATCGGCCTCAAAGGCAGGGTGCACTCAGCGCTGGCCTCTGGCGGTTAAGCAGCGGGTCAAAGCTCTCAAAAACCTTCAGGCACGATATGCACAAATAGAAGCCCAATTCAATAAAGACCTTTAGGATCTTGAGAAAAAGTATGCCGCCTTCTACCAACCTAGGGGCAAACAAATGGCATACCTCACTTTTGGATGACGGGCTTCTAAAAATGTAAAGATTCTCAGTACGATGACCTGAGAAAATGATGAAATGGCACAGGGGCACATTTCAGTGGCTGAGGAATCAATGAGATTTGCGGTAGAATTTGTCTTGAAAGCGGGTGAACATTTTCCAGTGAGGTTCTGGCAGAAACATACAAAAATCCGCTCAGAATCAAATGATTTTGATGCCTTTTCCAAAGGGCCAGAAATAATCAGCAGCACAGTGTGTGAGATCTACTGGAAACAGGGGGATAATGTGAAAACTGTCAAGCAGCAAAAGTGTGAGGGCCAAGGAAGTGCTGTATCAACCAGTAGGAACATGACCAGTTATTTTTCTTATTAATTTATTTATTTTCTGACATATTTCTCTTCTCCAGATCCTCCTGAGAGCAGAGAACTAGATTCTGCTGCTGATTTTAAATCGGGAAATGTTTCCCACCACCTTGTGATGCCAAAGTCCGTATCACTCGACACTAAAGAAGAGAGTGAATATCATTATGAAAATGCTGAGGAAGAGAAAGAGGATGGAGATGAAAAAGCAGAAGAAGGACCGAAGCTGGATATGGTCTCAGCAGAGGGCAGCTCTGGAGAACACAAGGTATTATTGTATAGTGCAACCGGTCCTGACATACACCTGTTACTGACAGCTTTATGTTTTGTTTTGTTTACATCCTTAATCTATTTTTTGTTTATCTTTTTAACATCTTTATGGGAGTATAATTGCTTTACAGGGGTGTGTTAGTTTCTGCTTTATAACAAAGTGAATGACCTATAGTATACCTATATCCCCATTTCTCTTCCCACTTGCGTCTCCCTGCCACCCTCCCTATCCCACCCGTCTAGGTGGTCACAGAGCTCCGAGCTGATCTCCCTGTGCTATGCAGCTGCCTCCCTTTAGCCATCTATCATGTTTTTAATTGTTTTTGTAAAATAATAAGAAAAAATTTTTGAAATTTAGTTTTGGAAAAACAGTTTAATGATAATAATGTACTTGTATTCTAGATGGTATAGAAGGAAGTGTGTTCTGAAATGTATTTCATTTACAGCCACAAGTCCTTTGTCCTGTAGCTTTAAGTCTACTGCAGATGGGAAATTTATCAGACCTGGAAATAGAGACCTATATTTTTTTTGAGGTCTAAAATATAGAGACCTATATTTTTAGAGACTGGTCACCAGGAGAAGCAGCTAAAGCGACTAAGCTGTGCACTAGCTGTACCTTCATCACCTGGCCACAGAAATGAAGTCTCTTGGAATAGCAATGCCTTTGAGAAGGTGACTCCTTACAAAGTAGTAAAAAGTTAAGAATTTCAAATAAGACTGCATTTCATGAGTAATTCACAAATATTAGTTCAATTTAGATGTTTTATTCAAAAGGAAAGAAAATTAGCCATAATATTATTATTGGCTATCACTGAGTTGGTAATTCAATTCTAGTTTCTCTTTCCGCTACCCATTCATCTTTTCCTTTCTCTCTCTCATCTCTCTCTCTCTCTCAGTATCACACTCTTTCTTTCTCCCTTTCTTAATTTTCACACCTGTGGCTGTTTGATAAAAGCCACATTCTCATTTTATAGATATGGAAACTGAAGGTCAGGGCTTATAAGGGATTTATGATCCCTGTAAGGAGCATAGGCTCTTAAGGTGGAAAGACATTTAAATAACAGAGTGGCCTTTGAAGAAAAGAAACTAACATATATAGTGGTTGGCAAGAGAGAGATGTGGTTGGTGTGATGAAATGATGTGCACCCTGACAACCAAGGGTCTCTGTTACAAGAAGAAAACATTTTGTTTTCTCCTTGGAGAGCCAAGAGATGTACATAGTATTGACTCATATTTAGAAAGTCCCTGGTGCATGTTGTTGGTGTACAATTGTTAATTGACTCTTATCCCATCCTACAGTTGGAAGACATTAAAAGAAGTGGACAGCGAAAGAAGAGAAGGATTTGTCCTTCACGGAGATTCTAGTTTTCATTAGCCCACAACACAGATTTTGTTTCAAAGTTCAACACCCCAAAATGATATTAACTGCTATCTGACTTTATTCTTACCTTTTACATATAAATTTGACAGTATTGTTCACGTTGAAAATAAAAGCTTGTTTGACATGAATAAGCTGCAGAGGTTTTTTTTTTAACATAAATAACACGGACTCCAATGTATCTTTGTTCTATTTATTTCGGCCCACCTTACTGTCATTGAAAGGGATTTCTCTCAAGTATTTGGTAAGCCTGTTTGAGAACCTTTTATAGCAGCCTCAAATAAATTAAAATATTAGATTATGAACAACTTGTGTGACGATAGAGATGGTGGCCCAGCCTCTAGTGTATGTTATTGAAAGAAACTGATGGATGACCTAGCTTGCCTGGGGACCAGATGGTGCTATTGGCCTGCCATGGAGCAGCAGCATCAGCATCAGCTTCAGCATCAGCTGGGAACGTGTTTGAAATGCAAATTCTCAGACCCTGCTCCAGACCTACTAGATTAGATATTCTGAAGGTAGGCTGCTAGCCATCAGGGTTTTACAGGTCCTCCAAGTGCTACTGAAGCACACTAATGTTTGAGAACCACTGCTTTAGAGCAGTGGGGAAAACATTCAACTGCACCTACAGTAGAACCAGCCTTAATTCACTGACTTGGTACTATTGCAGGTAAACTGAACAGGATGGTAAGATCTGGACTGAGGAAGGTACTAGAATTCTCATGGGCCTGAGACACAAAGACCTTGCGGAGGGATGTGTTAGTTTCCTAGGGTTACCGTAACAAATTACCACAAAGCAGGTGGCTTAAAACAACCGAAATTTATTCTCTCACAGTTCTGGAGACCAGAAGTCTGAGGTTAAAGTGTCGGCAGGGCTGGTTCCTTCTGGAGGCTTAGAGGAAGCATCCGTTCCATGCCTCTCTCCTAGTTTCTGGTGGTTGCTGTGAATCCTTGGCATCACTCGGCTTGTACATGCAGATTTCCAGTGTCTTCATCTTTACATAGTGTTTTCCCCTGTCTCTGTTTCTGTGTTCTTTCTCTTCTTATAAGGACACCAGTCATATTGGATGAAGGGCCCACCCTAATCCAGTATGACCTCATCTGATCTTTATTACACCTGCAAATACCCTATTTCCAAATAAGGTCACATTTACAGGTTCCGGGGGTCAAGACTTCAACATATCTTTTGCGGGGATACAATTCAGCTTATAACAAGGGGCAAAGATTCAGTAGTGGAAGGGACAAATAGATAAAGGAAGAACCTAGTTCCAACACGATAAAAGCATTATGATACCATGCACATATGAAGTTTAAAGGCATTCAAAATTATTAGATTGATTATACATACATCTATTTGTAGTAAAAGGCATACATAGGAGTAATGCATGCATATGTAGAATGCAGAAAGGTGTGTATGAGAACAATAAACTTATTTAAGACAGTGGTTAAATGTATGGAAAGAGAGGGAGAATTCAGTTGGGGAGGGGAATAGTGGGTTTCAATTTTATTTGTAAGCTTACGTTTCTTAAGACGGCTGATGGTTGCATGGGTGTAGCATTCTCTGTACCTTTGTCGAGGTCTGAAATATGTCCTAATTTAAAGAAAACTGAAAGAGGAAATGGGCATAGTATCTGGAACTTCTTTAAGGGAAAAGAGTGAAGTGGTCCTTGAGCAGAGCAGACGATCAGAGAAGGGGAGGACCAGGGGTTTGAGGGTACAAAGCCTTATTTCTACATTTAGTTAAGGCTGCTTGAGAGCTTCCTGGTTAGCATCAATACATTTTCTGTTTTCCATGCTAGTTCCTCTCGTATCCTAGAGTAGATTAACATTATTTATGTGTGTATCGCCCCAGCTCCCTAAAATGTGAGCTTCTGACTTGTTCAGAACGTCAAGGCTTTTATTGATTTCTCTCTTCTAAAGCACTGTGTTTTCTTCTTCATAGATGCTTGATAAAGTTCTGTTAAAGTGAAGTGAGTGTAATGTATCCACAACCCTTTCCCCTGTCAGTGGGGTTGACATTTAAAAATGCATTGTCATGTAGTAACACAGAGTATTCCTCATGTCTAGAACAACAACAACAAAAGGCACGAGGCCTTTTGTCACCATTGTTTAATGAAAGAACAGTCCAAGTAGAAATTTATCCATGTACGGTCCCTCGGAAGACCTCAAATTGGTTTGGTTCCATATGGTTCATGCCATGCCAGCAGGGTGTGTGTGTGTGTATTTCTGTGTTATATAGTTAGTGTATTAACTATAGTTAATATTAAAGGCCTTTACCTGCGCTTAAAAATTTTCGGAGGTTCACTTTATTTATATATTTATTTGTTTGTCTATTTATTTATTTATTTATTTATTTATATTTTTGGCCATGTCATGTGGCATGCAGGATATCAGATCACCGACCAGGTTTCGAACCCGTGCCCCCTGCATTGGGAGCACAGAGTCTTAACCACTGGACTGCCAGGGAAGTCCCGGGAGTTTCAGTTTAAACAAACGCATGCATACCTCTTTTTGAGAGAAGCCTTTTTTGGTGCATGCTCGGAGTCCTTATCCCTGCCCCTTACCGAGCTCCAGTTACCTAGGGCCCTGAATTTACTCCCCAGGTGGCCCCATGTCCCAAGCCCCAAGGGGCATGTGTGTTCCTCTTCACTGAGTCTGTGCTTCTGTGGGGTGAGTTGCACTGTTAGTGTTATACTCTCAGGACTGAGGGGTATCTACGAGGTGATGGCCATGTATACAGGTAACAGGAAAAGTGGGCTACGTTATCCACATGTATGCACCTGAAGCCTCTCATGTTGAGGGAGGAAGCTCAGGCTTGCTGCTCTGAGGGTTTGCTGTAGATCTAACATATCAGGCTTCTCTGAGTCTCTGAGAGACGGTCCCTAAATCAGGTCAGGGACAAATCCTGTGTTTCCTATCTCTCTGGGTGTTTGTGGATTTGTCTGTATCCACGTGTATAAAATATGTTTTCAATGAGTCCTTCAGCCTTGAAAACTCTGTGCTTTTTCTAGGAAGAGACCTGTCTTGTCCCTCCCTGCCTGGTCCAGGAAAGGTTAGGATGTTCTGATATTTTCCTTGGTTATGGCTCCATCTTCTGAAAGGACTTGATCCAAAAGTTCTCCTGTTATTCCACTACCTGAGAGGTGACCATTGGGAGAAAAGCAGAGGGGTAGGGTGGGTGCCGAAGTTGGAAACAGTTTTCTGTACCAGTTAGGTGTATGCTAATGACACTAAAGTTAGTGATGAAGAATCACTTTTACTCTAAGCCACCTATTTTCAGATGCTTATAACTCCAAGGAATACAAATGAGTACAGGTTTACAAGTCTAACAGGGCAGGATTCTCAGACAATGGTGTTTTGTGAAATGTAGTATTATCCAGTCCTGTGAATCACGTCATATAGTAGGATCCGTGTTGAGGCATAAAATGTACATTTCGTAGAAGTCTGAGCAATGAATTATGTGTGTTTATAGATAAGGAATTGATTTCATCCCCAATTCTATGAAGAAAATGAATTTAAAATGATTCAAAGAGGCACCTAAAGGTTGGCTCCTCCCTCTCTCTCTCTGTCTGTCTCTGTCTCTCATCCAATTAGTTATTTACACTGTTGCCTTTCTCTCCGTTTTCCTGCATTATTTTAGACCGCATCACTTCCTGACAAATTTTATGAACTGTTTCACGTATACAGAAGATAATACAGAATATATGTAAGGTATATCTTAATAATATGTAAACCTGTGTACTCACCACCAAGCTTGAGAACTAGAACACGGCTAATGCCTTGGAAGCCCCCCTGTGCCCTTCCTGATTCATCCCCTCATTCCTTCCCAGAGGTAACCATGATCCTGAACTGGGATGATAATTCACATTTTTATACATTCACTGCAGAGGAATGTTCCCTTAAATAATGTTATTTCGTTTCCATTTTGGAGTTTATGTAAATCTAACTATACTAGATGTATTACTTGTCTTGCTCTTTCTCTACCCCCGCAATTTTGTGTTTGTGGTATTTATCCATGCTGATGTGTGCAACTGTAGTCATCATTATTCATTGCTCTATAGTTATCCATCATATGAAAATTCCACAATATGTCTATTTCCTGTTGATGGACATGTGGCTTGTTTCCAGCTTTATGCTTTTGCAAATTATTTTGCGATGAACTTTCTCATTCATATCCCACTGTGCCCTTATACAACAGCTTCTTTAGTTTCTCAGTTGAGAGCAATTCTCCACACTTCCCCATCCGCCCCAGCCAGGGTGATATTTGATAACGTCTGGAAGCATTTTGGGTGACATAATTGAGGGTGTGCTACTGGCATCTAGTGGGTGGAGGCCAAGGATACTGCTAAACGTCCTACAATGCACAGGACAGTCCTCTACAACCCAGAATTATCTTTCCAACATGTCAGCAGTTGAGAAACCCTGATCTACAGTATAGGCCTAGACATGAAATTTCTGGGTCTTAGGTTCTGTCCAAGTTCAGTTTACTAGGTAACACCAATTATCTTTCAAAACGGTTGTACTAGTTCATATTCCCGAGAGCAGAGGATGAGATTTCTATTTGCTCCACATTCTTGCCAACTCTTAGTATCATTACCTTCATTACTTCTTGCCTGAACTTTGCCCTAGACTCCTAACCTTCTCCTACCTCCCTGTCTTTCCCCACAGATACATGCTTCATATACTTGCTAAGTTAACCTTCCTAAAACCCGACTCTGGCCATGCCAAATTCCTGTAAGAAAAATTTGATGACTCTACTGCATACACAATAATCTTGGCATTTAAGACGCACACAAAAGGGCCCACTAGCTCTGTAGTGCTAGTAATACCAACTTATTAGGTGGTTTTCAAATAAGCCCTGCCCTTTCTCTGCCCTCTGCAGCATGTGTGTTGTTGAAGACTTACCCTTTCTTAAGTCTGTTCTACATTAATTTCTATGTCCGTTAATTCAGCCAGTTATTAATTCTTTTTAATTTACTGAGTATTTGTCTTTCTCTGTCTCACTCATTTCTCTTAACATAATACCCTCCAAGTCCATCCATGTTGCTGCCAATGGCAAAATTCTTTTTTTATGGCTGATTAGTATTTCTTTGTATATATACCTGACATCTTCTTTGTCCATTCATCTGTTGAAAGACACAGATTGCTTCCGTACACTGGCAATTGTAAATGACACTGCTATGAACATCGGGATGCATGCATCTGTTTGAATTCGTGTTTTTGTGTTTTACAGATGGATACCCAGCAGTGGAATTGTTGGGTCGTATGGTAGTTCTATTTTTAGTTTTCTGAGAAATATCCATACTGTTTTCCACAGTGGCTGCAACAATTTACACTCCCGCGAAACTGTGTAGGATTGTTCCCTTTCCTCCACATCCTCGCCAAAATTTGTTATGTGTGTCCTTTTGTGAGGTGATGTCTCATTGTGGTTTTGGTTTGCATTTCCCTGATGATTAGTGATGTTGAACATGTATGCATGTGCCTGTTGGCCATCTGCATTTCCCCAGAGACAGCAGTGGAGACTTCATTCTTAAGGCTACAAGAAGCCATCAAGGGGCTCTACTTTGGGAAATAATTTGTGTTTTAGAAATGTCACTCTGAAAGCCATGTGAAGAAAGGATCAGAGAGGAGCAAGAATGGAGTGCTCATCGTAGCAGTGATTTATGTGAGAGATGCTGAAGTCCTAGACTAAGGTAGGGGTATTGAAAGCACATGAAGAAGTGTATAGAACTGAAAGTCAACAGTGATTGGCTATGGGTGATAACTGGATGTGGAGATACAGAAGGTGTTATAAGCGTAGAAGAATAAGTGGTGGTAGATGTATTGAGAACTTAGTATGCCTGAGTGGGAGCAGGAAAAGAAGGAAAAGAGGAGAAACGCCAGGGAATCGCTGGCAGTCCAGTGGTTCGGACTCGGCAGTGGCTGGGGACCAGGGTTCGATCCTGGGTTGGGGAACTAAGATCCCAGCAAGCTGCGCGGCACGGCCAGAAAAAAAAATAGGGAGAACCCCAAAACAAATCAATAGTGACTGGAGGGAGAGACAGAAGAGGGAGAGTGCAGATGGGCAGAAAATAGAGAGGCCAAGGGATAGGAGGGCTCAGTGAGATAAAAGAACACGTGTAGATAGATTGGAAGAATGAGAGAGCAGCATGGCCAGGGGCTTGCGGTCCAACACTGGGATATTTTCCTTTTAGATGTGAGAGGTAGAGTAGTTTAGGGTGAAGAATAAACCAGAGTGTCTCTGTGAGAGGGGTTGGCTAGTATGTTGTAAAGACGTTCATTGGAAATGAGAGCGTCAAATTGTTGAGTGATTGATGTGGAAGTTGGAGTCATGTAGAAGGTGGTAGGATGGGGCAGAGAGCAGTGGATGGCTAGGGTCAGTGGATGATAGCGTGAGGGAGTTATAGAAGGTGGCAGAGCAGGATAGCTTAAACCTCAATGATAAATTTTATGACTGTAGGGACTGATAGATACGTTAACAATGAGAGCTGGAGATTTTAACCCACCACTCTTAGAACATGAACGTCCAAGCAAACAGAAATAAGCAGTGATATCAAAGGCCTAAGCAATAATACATTTGAGCTATTAGATACTATCAAACTTTATACCCAACAAGCAGAGAACATAAATTCTGCTGAGCATATTGACCGTTTACAGAAATAGACCTTACTAAGAAAAAGGAAGCCTCAATAAACTGCAAAGGATCACTGGCATGAAATCTAGGCTCTCTGAAGATAATGCTTAACGCAGTGGGTAATAACACAGAGATAGCTTTAAAACACCCAGATGTTTGGAAACAAAATAGCATACTACTAACTAATCCTTGGATTGGAGGAAATCAAGAAATATTCAGAACTGAATAACGGGAATATTCAGTATCCCTCAAAGTTTAAGATATATTTACCCTGGACCCACTAATACTACCACTAGGCGCTTCGCCTAGAGAACCCCATGCCCATGCAAAGCAGATGACAAGGCCAAGGATGCACAGAGCTGCATTGTTTGTAATTGTCCAGAACTGGACACAACCCAAATTCAAATACTAGTTGGGTAGGTATATGAAGTGATATATGCATCAGTGGAATGTCATACAGCAAAGAAAATGAACAATCTTGGCTACATACAAGTTAGATGAATCTTATGAATCAAGATATCAAGCCAGAAAAAGAAAAAGAACACACACACACAAGAAAACATTCTATAGGAGGCCATTTTTACAAAGTACAAAAACAGGCATGCATAAATAAATCACAAGAGCCTACAAAATACCTGGGTGTATGAGGGAAAAGCACAAGAGACTTTTGCACGGGGGCGGTGGTGGTCATGTTTGTTTTAACTCAAGTAGTAGTTATAATTTCCAGAATTGTTTTCTTGAATAATACCCCAGAACTGGTACAATCAGGAGGGTGGAAAGTGAAGAAGACATTGGACCACTCTGTTTCTGCTGAGAGCATCACAAATTTTGACTTTGAGACCACATTGCCTCCTTCTCCATCTATACAAAGTTGATGTCCCATGCCTTGCCTTTTGATACCCACAAAACTAGGAACTGTACCCTGGGACCTCTATTATTACTGCTGCAGGAGAAGCAACAGTTTCTGAGCCCATGCTCACTTAAGAGAAATCAGAAACCACAGAAGAAGCAGCACAGACTCCACCTTCCTGCTCCCACCAAGTCTCATGGGGGTTTATTATCTGCTTGCCAGAGGCTAAGCTATGTGTGGAATCCAGGCCATAAGGGCGGGAGTTCAGGAAATGTAGACTTGGTCTGCAACCTCGACCAAGCCTTACCTGCTGTGATTGGGATTGTAATGGAGTCAAGTGAGCTAACCTACGATATTTGCCACAGGATATAAAACTGGAAGTGGGGAAGCCAATTAGGAGGCTATTGGAGTAGTCCACCTGAGAGACGATGGGAGCTTGGACCAGAGTGACAAAAGCAAGGCGTTATAAAGTGGTTGGATTTATATTTTACTCAGAAAATAGGACTTGTCTATAAATTATGGCAGGGTTGAGGGAAAGACATAAAAGTGTGAAGATTAATACTTCCTTTCACTCCTGCCCCAGACATCCAGTTTTCTCTGCAAACCCTCAAGCCTGGTTCAGGAGTCCCTCTTATGTATATCACTGCACCATGTGTTTTGAAATTCCTTGGCTCATCATCTATATTTCTACTAAAGAGTTGTTTCCCTGGGGGCAGACCGTGTGTGTGGCTGTGCATGGCACAAGACCTGGCATATGTCTCTCTCTCAGTAAATACTGCTATCATGAGGAATGGAGGAATACCACATCACCTTGAGTTCACAAACTCAGTGACCTGGGGAATTCCTCTGTATTAAGGGGCCCTATGACTCCTTGCTTATTTCCAGTGTTGCCAGATGGGGCTACATCTTCTAGTGTGCATTGTGAACACATGTGGGTAGTCAGAAACTGGAATCCAACCCCAAGGGAGGGGCACGGGACTAAGGCTTACTCAAGTCAACACACATTATGTTCCGCTAAATTTCCCCTTTGCTCTCCATGGGAGTGATTGCCCTAAGCACACTTATCCCTCATTATAGTAAATCAGAAACACAAAAACATTCTGCATTTTGCCCTGGGCTCCGTTGTGAACAAGGCTGTATCCACATGAATATCTGAGACAAAGCTGCTGACAGAAAGGTATAAATGCTGAAGCTGCTCTAGGAACTACTTGAGAGTCTTAACTGAAAAGTAAAGGGGAAGGTAGTTTGATATGGACTAAGGGCTTTGAACAAAGTAATAGTTGAAACCATTTACATTCTGTGATGACAACGGAACACGAAATCCAGCCATTAGAAATTATAAGGTAAGGTGATAAGGTGGTTGCGTGTCACTCAGGGGTTTGACATCCGTACTGGGTAAGCCAGAAACTGCTTCAGGTCTCCCAAAGAAAAACTATGATGAACAATCAGTTGCTTCATACATTGCCACTTGTAAATTAAGAGGGTAAACTAGTACTTTTAAAGTGAATGTATTGTGATTCATTGAGCTTAGTAATTTGTATATTCCTTGGGGTTCTAAACGCTTCCTGGAGCCTGTGTGGGAAAGGGCCTTCTCTCATCTCCGGGATTCCAGGAGCTTCTGGCTGGGCAGACACATTTGGGACATATCTTAGGCACTGGCTCCCCATGGAGTGCCTTCTCCAACCCTTGTAGACACCTCCCACTGCCCCCAGTCAGGGTCACACAGCTCATTTCAGGAACTATGGATAATAAGGCCAGGCTGCTCCCATGACCCATGTTTCTTCTTCTAGTCGGCTTCAGTGATGCGTATTTTTGCTTCTCATTCGTGCTATTAAGTGGCCACAAAAAAATGGCCTCGTAACTCTAGAACAAGTAGATTTTCCATATTTTGAGCACTGATTGTATGATTGGCCATAATAATTTAGGTGCCTTCCATGAATTAACTCATTGCAGCCTCTAAAGAAGTCCTATTATTATCTTACTCTAGAGATGAGGAAACTGAGGCACAGAGAAGCTATGTAACTTGCTTAAGATTCCACGGCTAGTGGGTAGCACAGGTGAAATTCCAACCCAGGCAGTCTGGCTTCAGAGTCTAACCTCTGACATCTACTATATCATCTCCCCTCCTGGCTGGAAAATGGGAAGAATAATACCTACCTCACAGAGCTGAAGTGCGGATTAAATGATTATTATTCATCCTCTGGAGGAGGGTGGCCATTTTCTGATCAGTGGGATGGGGTAGAGAGTACATTTTGTCAGTTAAGGTCCACACATAATCCTCAAGGTGAAATAAGCGTTTCCATTTATTTTTCATAAATTCAAAGTGAAGTTCTGTATAAGCAAGTTGCCATAATAATGCATTTCAGTGTAAAGATGCTCTCTTAATATGTTTGCATTAAATGGAACACAAGAAAGGTCACTCTGACTTCATTTCCATAGCTCACTCCTAAATAGGATCTGCAGATCCAAACAGAAGCTTTTCCAGACCTAATAGCTCCCGGAATAGGTTTATGCACTTGAAATTCTTCCTTAGCCCAATCAAGGTGACACATAAAATTAACCGTCATAATTCCTATGGAGAATACTCACCCCTTTCATAGCCCATGAGATGACATACTTATAAGATGATGACCTTTCATGTATGACTAAGAAAATTTGAACAGCTCCTAGGTGTCAGGTTGCTCTAACAAATAGATTTGTTAGCAAATGTATTTTATTAATGAAGAATGAAATGGAGAATGTTTATAAAATAGTCGTTCATGGTAAGTCTGAGCAAAAGGTATTCTAAAGGCAAGCGTGTAGAGGCCCATCCCCTTGTCTTTATTTCTTCTGCTCCTGCCCAAGGTCAAGATTCATTATCTCTAACTTGGATCATTAATATAGCCTTCATTCTTTCTGATTTCCTGCACTTTCATTATGATGTGTCTAGGAGTGAATATCTGTTTTTTATCCTGCTGAGAATTCACTGGGCTTCTAGAATCTGTGGATTGGTGCATTTCATCTGCTCTGGAAAATTTCTGGCCATCATCTTCTTTCCCATTTCTCACTTCTGTCCTTCCAGGATTTAAATTAAATGTATATTAGACTTCTTCACTCTATTCATTGTGTCTCTTCTCCTACATGTTTTTCATATAATTCATTTCTCCAGGCAAAATTCTGGATGATTTCTTTGGTCTATCTTCGAATTCAGTAATTCTCTCTTGGGTTTATTTCTCTTCATCGCATTTATCATCATCTAATGATTATGTATAGCCTTCTGTTAAATGCATGCTTTGAACCCTCAATCGTTATATTGTTTAGTCCTAGATGTCCTGTTTGATTCTTTTTCAAATTGGCTATGCCACTTTTTAGGATTTTCTGTTCCCTGAAAATATTTTAAAGCTTTTTAAAATTTTTTTGAACTATAGTAGGCCATAGTGACTATAGTCTGTGTCTCATAATTCGGATATCTGAAATATTTGTGAATTTGTTTTCATTGCCTAGTTTTTCTTTCAGCTGTCACTTACAATGTATTTTGTGGCTTATGTGTCCACTTATCTTTGACTATGTGCCAATATATTATTGAAAAATTATTTATCAGACTGATTTCAGGCATAGGAAGACAGAACCTTCCTGCAGAGAGCATTTTTACTTGCTGCTGCGAAAGGCCTGGGGTCACTACCTGTCCAAGACCACTTTAATCCAAGTTCAGGGCTTGAAGTTCCTTGGGTCACTCTGGTGATGGATATCTAGACTCCAATTCCATGCCAGGACTTGTTGCTTCTGGTTCACCATTATCCCAAAGGGGTAGTCACTTATTTTAGAGTGGCTGGAGGGCTTATCAGATCTACTCACTGGGGATGAGAACTTCAACTTTTCATCTCTTTTCCATGAGGCCACCAAAACCACAGCTCAGTGTCACAATTCTTTCTTCTGGATTTGCTAATGCCCTCAGGCAAAAGTGGCTTTGAGTGCTGGGCTTTCCTATTTGGGTTTTTGCTTTCCTCTAGATTTTAGCCTCAGAGTTTCTTAGCGCTTAATGAAGATAATTTCTTTTTCACACTTCACCCAGTATTTTTTACTTGTCCTCATTGGGATGGTGAGTGCAAATGACTTAGCCTGCCATGACTGGAAGCAGAGGTGTGCACCACCCTCCTAACTTCTCTCCTTGTCCCCAGTCTCTCTTTCTTCTAGTTCTTCCTCCAGAAAGTAACTGGTAGTTTCTTCCTGATGATGCCATTTTCCTGCACAAATCCTCCAAAAGCTTACTGTTGAATGTAAGATGGAATTCAAATTCCTTTGTTTGGACAATCAGATCTAAAACTCTCTTTCTGAGAAACTAGTATATAGCACAGGGAACTCTACTCAATACTCTGTGGTGACCTAAATGCTAAGGAAATCTAAAAAAGAGGTGATATACATATACATAAAAATGATTCACTTTGCTTTAAAGCAGAAACTAAAACAACATTGTAAAGCAACTATACTTCAATAAAAATTAACTTAAAGAAAAAATAGAGGGCTTCCCTGGTGGCGCAGTGTTTGAGAGTCCGCCTGCCGATGCAGGGGACTCGGGTCCGTGCCCCGGTCCGGGAAGATCCCACATGCCGTGGAGCAGCTATGCCCCTTAGCCATGGCCGCTGAGCCTGCGCATCCGGAGCCTGTGCTCTGCAGCGGGAGAGGCCACAACAGTGAGAGGCCTGCGTACCACAAAAAAAAAAAAAAAGAAAGAAAGCAAACAAAAAACAAACATAGAATAGATGCAGATGAAAAATGGAGTATGTGGAATAGGTTATGGAGAGAAAGGTTGAAGAAGAAAAGTTCTCTGCCAGTCAATCAGAAGTCTTTGGACTTTTTAAAGCAAGAAAATGATGTGATTTTATTTGGGTTTAGACATGGCACTTTGTGGGCAGTGTGGAAATTGGGTAGGTATCCTAAATAGAATGTTTGCATTTCCCCCAAATCTGTGTGTTGAAATCCTAAACCCCAAAATAACGGTATTAGAAGGTGGTGTCTCTGGGAGGTGGCTAGGTCATAAGGGTGGAGCCCTCATGAATGAGATTAGGGCCTTATTTAAGGGGGTCCAGAGAGATACTTTGACCCTTCCACCAGTGAGTACATAGTGGAAAGTTGCCACCTATGATCCAGGAAGTGGCGTTCACCAGACACCAAAGCTGCTGGTACCTTGATCTTGGACTCACCAGCTTCTAGGCCTGTGAAAAATAACTGTTAGCTGTTTATAAGTAAAAAAAATAAATAAAATAAAATTATCTTTCTTAGCTTCACATATTCACTGAGTAGTTATTTTCTGTGCACTGAATGTGCAGCCCTCACTAGGCCAGGTACTACCTATTCTTTCTCTTCTTACATGTTTTACCTCTTGCCTTACCTTCCAATCCACCTCATACTCTAGACAAACTGGAATACTCGCAGTCATGGGTCAGAGCTGGGTCAGAACACAGATGGGCTAACTCCTAGGTCAGTGCTATGTCCTCTACACCGTGATCCCCTATTCAGGTTTAAGTGCATTCAATCTGGATATTGATGTACATTCTAATAAATGAACTAGACAAAAGCTCAACAAGTATAAATTATACTGGCTTTTTCATATTCCTTGCTGCCTTCTCGGCTCTTTGTCATGTGAGTGTGGGACATAAGCTCTGGAAGTAAATTCATTGTTGCCATCAAGTTTTTGGCCGTATCCATAGTCACAAGGATGCCTAGGAAAAAAACTTGAGGCTTGCTTTTCCTGTCAGTTGAGACACTGATTGAAGAATTTGATTCCAGGCATAGGAATAACCTGCTTTCAAACAAAACAATACCCACATGCCTGTGGCTGCCTGAAATAGCAGTCAAAGCTGAGTTTCACTAGAAAAACACACTTTTCTAGAAGTAGGCCAACCTGGAAATAGGGTTCTAGTTTCGCTCTTTGCCACTGTGTAACCTTGGGCCCATCGACCCTCCTTCTCTAGGCAGTCCCCACACCTCCTTGCCCATATACAATTCAGATGCTCAGACAAACTGAACTGAAATGGCCTTTTCATTTTTAACCAGCAAGCATTGTCTGTTCGAGGATGCCTGGGTGACCAGAGACAAGGGGTGCAGGATTAAGAGCAGTAGGGCTGGGCTCAACTGACCCACTGCTGTTGTGATGGTTCGTCATAGAGGGATCCCCCACCTAAGTAAGTGGGTTAGTTCTATGCGGATCTGCCCCGTAAGTGAGAAGAGAGCACTTACTGCAATAGAAGGAAAAAGAGGGGGAAAGGAGAGGGAAAACGAAGTTGTGAAGATGCTCTGCTGGTGAAGAGAAGGAAGGAAATTAAGAGACACAGTTTAAACACGTGTGATTCTAAAATCGTTTAAAAAAAGACAGAAGAAGAAAGAGGGTGCTTGAGAAGAGGTCGAGGTGGGGTAAAGAGTTAAATTTTTAGCTGTACAAAACACTCAGCCACCCCAGAGAGTTCCATGCAAATAAAGCTGTGCAATATGCTGGGCACAAGCAGTCCCAACTATTTTCACCAAATACTGAAGGAAAGGGGAAGGGGGGGAATGTTTGTTTTGAATATTCTAGTTGACCAAGAGTGAACCTGAAATCCATTTTGATTTCAACACTTTTACATGGCATGCCTCACGAGGTCCAGCGCTGGTGAATATGACTGAGGTCTATCTGTCCATTGCCCATGTGGCTTATGTGCTCTGAAGAAGCCTCTTTCTGACCTTGCTTCATCAAGGTACCTGAGATGGGAAGGATGAAGGGTAGTGAATGAGTGGAAGCATCTCCTCTTTCTCTGAGATATTTCTACTCTATGTGGCAATGTTCAGGGTAGCGGAAAGAAGAGAAGCCCTCTAGCAAAAATGTAAGGCTTTTTTTTCCCCACATGCGGGGCCAGAATGCTGGAGCATTAGAGTGGCCTGCTCTCCGGGGGCTCACTGCCTTGAAGATCCGATACACTGACCGTTGCCTTCTTTTCCCCTTCAATGCTGTCAGCCAGGAACCCTCACTTCAACTGTGCATCCCTTAGCTATGGGAGGGGGGCTCCTGGAGCCCAATTTCGGTCCTGATGATGGGCCAGAACCGTGTCACAAAACGCACTGGTTGAACCTCCTCTATGCCTTCCAGAGGACAGGCAGTCTGGTTCACTGGAGGCCCGAGGGTCAGGGAATGACCACCAGTCAACTAGGTCCTGATTCCTCAAAGGTGTCCAGTATTTTCAAAACGCAGATTGAGCCTGGGTGGTCAAATTACTACTTTCACCACAAAAAGCAAACTCTTGGGCATACGCTGTTCCAAGTGAAAAGCACATTTTGCGTTTTTGCAGAGGGGAGGTGCAGGGCGGGGTGCCCCACGCCGCCGACCCCCGGCCCAGCTCTCCAGCTGCCAGGGAGCTGGAACTGCGGCTGACCCGGGAATGACTGCAGACGCCAGAAGGAGCAGAGGGCTGGGCGGCACACAGGCTGTGGTAGGAGGCGGGACCATGCATCTCGTTGAAAGGCTCCCGGCGCCTGCCTGATTGGCGAAGCTCGCTTGCCATCGGGGTGGGCGGAGCCAGTTGTGCGCCGGGCCTCAGGCCCGCCCAGCGGCCGCCAGAAGTGCGTCAGACCCATCGTTGTCTGCAGCGGCTGGGTTCGTGGTCGGGGTGCTGCGTGGAGTGAAGTTGCTGGGCTGCTGCTCTTCTTGCCCCTCCCTGGCTCAGGGCCGCTGGTCGACCCGCACCCTCCGCGCTCCCCTTGGCCTCGATGTTGTCACCTTACAGGCGGCTCTTTGCAGAAGCACGACCTCCTCGGCCCGCTCCTCTTGGTTATCCCGCGCCCCCCGTCGTCTATCGGCCTCCCACTCCGCAGCGGTCTCCAGGGTTCTCGGACGGTCGGAGCTATGGCGTCCCGACATGCGGCGGGCCGCTGTGCGCCTACTCCTCATCAGGACCCGGCCCTTGGCGGGCGACGACCCCAATCCCAGGTGGAAATTCCACTTTGGCTTCTGACCTCTCCTCGCCTGATGTTCCTGACGTCGTTCTGGACTTCTTTGATTGGTGAGCGGGGTCGCCAGGCTGCCATGAGCTGGGCGGGCAGAGGGTGAGTGGGCGACCTCTTAGAAGGAGACGGCTGGAGCAGACGTGGGTCTGGGCTTTTGAACCGCTGCCCACGCGCGCTGCCTGCTGGCCAGTCCGTAGAGGAGTTGGTGGTGGGGCTGGGCACGTGCAGCTGCGATGGAGCCCCCTTGTTTCAGCCCCTGTGTTGCTGTGGTACCTAATAGCGCTGAAATGGCGGGGGTCGGGGAGCTACCGCCCCAGGGTCCACCCCTCCATCTCCAGGGACTGAGTTCTCCTCAGCCAGGTATACTGGCCCCTGTGTGTGTGTGCGCGGGGGGAGGGGGTGATGGTGCGGTGAGGGCTAAAGTTAGTATTCCGTGCTGAGTTGAAGGCTGGTAAAACTGGGAGGGCCTCGAACGGCCTAATCCCAGATTCCGCTCCCCACTCTGCTCCGCCAGATAGGGTCCTCTAGCAACGACCCTTCTTATTAAATGCACCGGATGCATTCCTGCTTCTTACCCCTGAATAGACCAGGGTTCAAACCCGTGTCCCCTCCATTGGCAGGCGGATTCTTTTTTTTTTGTTTTCGCTTCGCGGGCCTCTCACTGTTGTGGCCTCTCCCGTTGCGGAGCACAGGCTCCGGACGTGCAGGCTCAGCGGCCATGGCTCACGGACCCAGCCGCTCTGCGGCATGTGGGATCTCCCCGGACTTGGGCACAAAGCTGTGTCCCCTGCATCGGCAGGCGGACTCTCAACCACTGCGCCACCAGGGAAGCCCAGGACATTCTTGTAGGTCGCCATTGCCACAGTGCTGCCACAACATACTCATTACATTTTTATGCAAACAATCACACATTCACTTACCCATATTGTCACAAACAGGAATTAACTCACGTAGGCACGTCAAAACAAACATGCTCACACCTCCCAAGAAGCTCACAAGTTATCTCAAACTCAGAAAAAAGTACACTCACACACATACTTCCACACATTCTCTTATACGTGTATACTTACATTCACATATCACACAAAAACACACGTACACAATCATCACATAGGAATATGCTGACATGCACTCACATGCTCACCAATTCACTCATACAGATGAGTACACACAAAATATTCACTTAAACATACAGACTCCTTCACAATAAGGCACTCTCAGCCGTGGAAAGGCTTGCATATACCCAGTAACGTACACTCACCTAGTAACAAGACGCTTTCACACATGAACTCCTAAGAACATGCTGATGAATTCCCTCATACATAAACACTCTCAGATGCACACATACACACACTGACACATTCACTGCACATAAACCTACCCAAGCAGAACTGACACATTCACTGCACATAAACCTACTCAAGCAGTCATTCAACCACATGAGCATGCTGACAGTTTCATGCACATAGAGACCTATATTCATTTCCCAACACACGCATTCACATTTCATGCACCTGAACATGCTCACGATCAGGACCCTACATATACACTTGCACATAAACATGATCACATTCGTCACGAAGCCCCAGCATTCACTCACATAAACTCACAAACATACTCCCATGCTCACATTCCACTCATACAGTGTACTCACACTTTAACAAGCTCACATAAATAAACACAATAAACCCTCACACCTACATGAATATGCTATCATTCATGAACATGCTCACACATTCACATGCACACACAAATGCTTTTTCAATAAATTCAAACATTTCAAATATAATCACACTTGAAGACGTGTAAAAGTTCATATACTCATGCTCTCAATGTGCATGCTCACCTATAGACACACAATTGCGTTAACACACGTAGTGTTGACTCATCCAAATGTACATACTGACTAAAAACTCAATACTACTCATTCACATTCACACCATATGCTCGCACGTTTACTCAGGTATGCTCACAACTTCACTCATTTCCACGAGCGTGGTCAGACATTGACTCCCTCACTTGAACATGCTCACAATTTCACTGATGTACATACTCAGAGCTGCTCATACAAACACACTGATACATTCACTCCATAAAAATGAGCTGACACCTTCACTCAGTCGCATACCATGATTACCGTTTCTCTCACAGGGATACCCAAAAATATACTCTCCAGTGCTCCCATTTAGCTACCCACATTAACATGCTCACCATCAGGAACATGCTCACGTACGCCCTTTCACACAAATATGCTCGTGCTCACCACAAAGCTCACGCATTCATTAATCCATACGCTCACATGAACTCAAGTCATGCGCTCACATTTCACCCACACAGTATACATGCATGAATATGAGCATAAAATACATTCATACAGGCCCGTGAACATGCTTTCATCCAAGCATACAGTCACAAGGTAATGCATACACATGAACACCAAGAAACCTTTACTTGACCACTCAAATATTCTTCCGTGAGCATACTCCAAGACACGTACAAATTCACATAATCACTTTCAAAAATGTGCATCCTCACATATATGCACAGGATCACACACTGACTGACCAACATTAAGATGAGTATAGTTCACTTCTTGCAGTGAACATCCTGACGAGTTCCTCACATATGTAAACATGCATACATTTGCACTCACACACACACTTCCCTTCACTCACACAATCATGCCGACAACTCAGTGAGTCACAGCAGTATTACCACACATTCACACAGATGAATATGATGAAAAATTCATTCATACGCCATACATATTAGGTTTAGAGTTCCACAATCACACGTTCACTTTCAATTTTATGCAAATTCTCATTGTCTCAAACGGAAACATGCTTATACATTCACTTGCACAGAAATCTTGTTACAGTCACCAAGAATCTCACAAATTCTTACAACACATAAAACACTTTCCCTTACAACACACTTTCACACATGACCTTACTCAGATGTACTCCCACATAAACAAGATAAAAAAGAAACCCACCATATAGTCACTACACAGAAACATGCTAATGTGTCTGTACATGCTCACCATCCATACATACAATGAGTGCAATGAAACATCACTTGAAAAATGCTTGCTCACAATGAAGGGGCATGAGCAGGCTCACACATACACTTACACAGAGACATACATATATACACACACTCACACATTCATCACTCAGCAAAAAGTTTAAGCATTCAAGCATCGAAATATGCCCACCAAGTCACTCATATTTAAAGACGTGCATTCACACACGCGGACTGACACGTTCAGTCACACAACGTGGTGACATTCACTCAGCCACATGACCATGCCCACATTCATTCACACAGAGGCTCCCACTGAGACATTCACTTACACATGTAGATTAACATTGAGAAGATCAGGATCATGCTTGTAAGAACCCTCACACAAAAACATGCTCACATCCACTATGAAACATAACAGTTTAAAACACACATATGTCAAATTTCAAATGCCATCCTAACACACTGTCACATGTATAAGTTTACACATTCATTCTCACGAGTGTACATGCTTACATATGTTCACACGCTCAAACATTCCCTCAGTCCTGTTAACATGCTGATAGTTCACTCACTCAAATGCACATACAAACTGGCTCACACACATACCCATACTAACATATGCACACTCAGATCCTCAAACATTCCCACAAAGTAGCTCGTACCACACTCGCATAAGCATAATCACATACTCACTTATACACACGAAAGGGATTACAAATTCCCTCACATTCTAGACACATTCATTGCATGTATATGCACACACTCACACATTCACTTTTCCACGCAAATTATCATTGTCACAAACACAGCATGCTTACAGACTCACTTGCTCAAGAACATACACTAAGAATCTCACCCATTCGCTCAGTTACATAAAATCACATTCACTCACACATGCTCTCAGAGTAGGTTATTCAAATATAGTTGTACGTTATCAAGATCACATGAAAACCACCTGCTCATACCCGCTAATATGCCAATAGGATTGCACATGCTAACAAATGGACGCGTAGAGATGGGAACACAAATATTCACTTTGTAAACACAAATTTACACTTAAGAACGCAATCACCCATGAGCCGGCTCACACTTAAACCGTCATAGAAGACATGCTTGCGTACATAAACATGCTCACACAGTCACTCACAAAACATACTCAAATACTCATTCAAATATGCCCACAAAGTTGCTCACATTCAAAGACATAGCAACATTCATGCATACCGACACATTCACTCCTTCGCACAAACCTACTCAAACGGTCACTCAATCACACGAGCGTACCCACAAATTCATTCACACGGGGACTCAAAGATATATACTAAGATGCTCCCACTAACACATTCACTTACACATGCACATTAATATTGTGAAAATCAGGAACATGCTCCCATGGACACTTACACATAAGTGTGCTCACTTCTAGGTGAAGGTCCAGTAGTCACTCACAGAAGAAAATACACTCACATGCACTTACACTCATGTTTGTATTTCACTCGCAGAAATACACTGAACGATTCAAGTCACGGTAATAAACTATACATATTCACTAACTCAGAGAAACATGATAACAGCTGTACACATGGTCACAAATTTAAACATACAGTTGAACACACAAACATGTCAGCATACACAGATGTACAGGTTCACATATTCACTCTAAAGAAGATAAATGCTCGCATAGAAGCGCGTGGTTACACATTCACTCACATTACCACTTGCATTCACTATGCAAATGCATATAGTGACAACTTACCCACATCCATACACATGGTAACTAACGTACATTCACACCCAAATCTTCATACTTTCACACACTCACAAAAAGTATCCCACACCTCACTCACTTTCATGAGCTGAATTACGTATTCATTCACTCATGAAAGTGATTACAAATTAACTCACTTGCAGATATGCTCATTGCAGTTATAAACACCCATTCACACATGCACATTATTATTGTCACTAAGAGTAACAAGCTCATATATTCACTTGCACACAAATATGGTCACACCAAGCTCACAAATTCACTCAATTACACTACTTAAGAATAGTTGCATTCACTCACTCACATGCTCACAAATTACTTTATTCAAATATATTCACTCATTTATGAGATCACTTGAAAAACAAACTCACTGACTGAGAACTCAGCATTACACTAACCTGCATTCACATGCTTATAAATTTATTTATACAGATGAGCACACATACATGTTCACTGTAAGTGTGCAGATTTACAGCCAGGAAATTACTCTTGCCCCTAAACCGTCTCACACATAGCCTGTTGCACACAGATATCCTGCCTTACATAGAGGTACACATTCACTCAGAAAGCACACCAAATATTCACAAACTCAAACTCAAAAATAGACTCACATTCAAAAACACATGCATTTACACTCACACACTGACACATTCACTCTTTCACACAAACATGCTCCAACGTGCATTCAATCAAACGACCATGCTCACACATTCTCTCGAACTGGGATACGAATATATATAGTCAGATGCTCCCACTCACACCTTCACTTACACATGTCATTCACAGTCTTAACCTCCAAAATGTGCTCACATGGATGCACGAACACAAACATGCTCACATCCACCTTGGAGCTCGAACATTTGCTCACAGAAGAAAATACACTCACATGTCCTTCCATGTACACACCCATAATTTACACGAATGCTCACACTACCTTAACTAGCTGAAAACAGTGAATCTGATACTTATTCCCTAACGTGCTAACATCCATACACATGGTCACAAATTAAAAGATGCACTTGAACACGCACAAACATGTACGTCAACACAAATATTGTCTCAGATTTACATGTTCATATATTCAGTGTTGTGAGTGGACCAGCTCAGATATACGCATACTTTCAAACATTCATTCACTAATATTAACATGCTTAAAATTCACTACTCAGACACGTGAAGTGACAAATTTACTTACACATATACACATATACACATATATACCCCTTCAGACACTCAGGCATTCATATACCTACCCAAAATTTCCCACATCACCCTTGTGAGCAAATGCACACATTCACTTATACACACAAGAGTGATTGCAAATTCGCACACATTCCAGACATGCTCATTGTGTGTATATGCACAGTCCTACACATTCATTTACTCATGCAAATTTTTGGTCATAAATATTAACATAGTCACAAATATAATTGCACACAAACATGCTCACACTGACTTAGAAGCTCACAAATTCACTCATTTCTATAAAAACCCTTACATTGACTCACACATATGGGCATGAATGACCTCATTCGAATATACAGCTGACCCTTGAACAACAAGAGTGTCACCTGTGTGGGTCCACTTATATGCGGATTTTTTTCAATAAATATACGGCTAGCCCTCTGTATCAATGGGTTCTGCTTTCACAGATTTAACCAGCTGCATATCACGTGCTATGTTTATGATCCACAGTCGGTTGAGTCCGCGAATGCAGACTACGGGGATAGAGAGGGCTGACTATGGGACTTGGACACTCTCAGATTTTGGTATCCTTGGTGGGTGCTGGAATGAGTCCCCCGTGAATAGTCTGCAACTACTGTAGTCACATATTAACAAGGTCACAAGAAAACATACTTGCTCATCCACTATACGTGAATATGCTAACATGATTCGCAGGCTTACAAGTTCATTTATACAGATGAGCATACAAAAGTGTTCACTTTAAGCGTGCCAACGTAGATGCAAGAGATGACTCTCACCCACGAACAGGCTCACCTACACACTGTCACAGACAGATGGGCTCACATACATACACTCACACATTCACTCACTGACAAAACACTTAAACACTCAGACATTCTCAAACTTGCCCACCAATTCACTCCCACTCACAGACACACATACATTTACACGTACATACTGACATTCACTCCTTCACACGAACGTGCTCAAACACTCAATCACATGACCATGCCAAGAGATTCATTCACACAGGGACACAAATGCATACATTCAGGAGCTCCCACTCACACATTCACGTACACATGCACATTTTCACTCTTAGAATCAGGAACATGTTCACATAGGTATTCACATACAAACACGCTCACATCCTCCATGAAGCGCAGAATATCCACTCAGAGAAGCAAATACACTCACATGCACTTCCACTCATGTTTATTCAGGTTTCACTTACACAAATATACTCACCTGTGAACTAGCTCACCACAGTGAACCTGATACACGTTCACTTACTCATACAAACATGCTAACCCCCATGCACATGGCTGCAAATTCAAGGGTACGCTTGAACATACATTTACAGCAGTCCTCAGAGACTGAAATACTAGCACACTTTGAGATTACAAGGCCGCATATTTACTCTCACAAATGCACAAGCTCACGTACATGCTCGTTTGTTCACTCACATTATCATGCTTACAGATAACTCACTCAAACACATATACTGGCAAATGTACTCACACATACTAACATACATTCACACTTGGTGGCTCACCGTTCACACACACACAGTAGCCCCACCTCATTCAGATTATCATCATCAATCATGCACTTAAAACATAAACATGGTTACAAGTTCACTCACACTCCAGGTACACTCATTTCATTTACACATGCACACACCCATTCCCTTACCCATATAAAATATCCTTGTCACCAACAGTAACATGCTTACATATTGAGTTGCACAGGAACATGCTCACAATCAGCAAGAAGCTCATGATTTCATTCCTTCACTTAAAAAACCATTACATGCATTCCCATATACATGCTCCCTTTTTCAAATATATTCACACATAAACAAGAACACACAAAAAACACATTTACCCCCAACTACTCAGAATTATGCTAATCTGCCTTCACGTGCTTACAAATTCATTCGTACAAGTGAACACACTTAAATATTAATTTTGAACACAAATTTGCACCTACGAAAACACTCTCACCCATGAACATGTTCACACTTATGTCACACAGAGATCTGCTTACATACAGTCACATGTTTGCACACTCCCTAAACACACTCAGATTTGCCTACAAATTGAAGTTTAAAACACGTACGTTCACATGCATCCACTTACACTTTCACGGCTTCACATAAACATGCTGATATATTCAGTTGATTTCATGACCATACTCATAAGTTTACTCACATGGGGACCCGAATATAAACACTCAGATGCTTCCCAATGCTGTTACTCACACTTTCACTTGCACATGCACATTCTTGAAATCAGGAACATGCTTACGTATAGATGTACACACAGATATGCTCACATCCACCGTATAGCTCCAACATAAGCTCACAGAAGAAACTCGCTCATATGGACTCACATTCTCACATTCTCTCACATGAATATGCAGACACATTACCTAGCTCAGCAATGATCCGGACACATTCTCTCACTCACAGGAACATAGTAACATCAATATTGTCAATAAAAAAGTATGCCATATGGAGTTTAAGGCATGGAAGGCTTTTTTCAGGACCATTGTAATAGGGGCCAGGGACTATTGCCATAGGGAAAATAAACTCAACTCCACATACAAGACAGACAGATGACAGTTTATGGCCAACAGGGAGGGTGAGGGAGTTAGTGAATGGCAGATTACTGAGAGGAACTTAGGTATTGTGTTGGTTAATTTTAGGTGTCTATTTGATTTGAGTAAAAGATGCCCAGATTGTTGGTGAAACATTTCTTGGTGTGTCTGTGAGCAAGATTCCGGAAGAGATTAGCATGTGAACTGGCAGACTTAGTCAAGAAAATTGCCTTCATCAATGCAAGTGGGCATTATCACAATCTCTTGAGGGCCTGAATAGAACAAAAAGGCAGTGGAAGGATGAGTTTTCTCTTTGCTTGAGCTGGGACATCCATATTATTCTGCTCTTAGACATCACTACTCCTAGTCTGGGACCTCTGGACTTGGACCAGGATTTGCAGCATCAGTCCCCTGATTTTTGGGCCTTCAATCTTGATCTGGGACTTTCCTGTTTGTCAGGCCTTCAGACTTAGAGTGGTTTATACCACTGGCGTTCTTGGTTTCCCAGCTTACAGACAGCAGATTGTAGGACTTCTCAGCCTCCATAATCTCATGAGCCAATTACTATAATAAATCTCCTCATCTATATCTATATCTATATCAACATCTATATCTCTATATAACAGAGAAATAGCATTAATATAAAGATATATCTATAAATATACAGATATTAGATATCTGACATAGCTATCTAGATATATATACCTACCATTGATATTGATCTGTAGATATAGATAGATAAGCTATCTATATGCCTATCTGTTTCTTACTGGTCCTGTTTCTATGGAGAACCCTGACTAACACAAGGATGAAGGGAGGCTGGGGGGTGGAACTTGATTAGACCTCAAGAGGAGGGATGAAGAGCTTAGATACCAAGGAGGGGGGATTCTTGCTAAACTGGCCTAGGAGGATTTTTGCTAAAACTGGGCTTGGCAGGCCAAAGATAGGATCAAGCTTGAGGCCTAGTGAAGAAGAGGACTCAGAATGGCCTCAAGTTTGGTTAAGAAGGGAGTTACTGTGAGTTCCCCTTCTTGTGCAAGGCAAGAAGAGGCATTCTTTTTTCCTGTGAACAATATAAGTCCATTTCTCATTCAGTCACCTTTTGTTCATTAAGGAACAACTGAGCCATCTGCTGATGTTTGGTAGTAGAGGATATTTGCTGGATCATGCCAGCAATGAGGCATTTAATGAGGAGGGTTTCTAAGAAAAGGAAAAGAAAGATTAATGTTTGTAGTGGACTATTTGAAGCCAGCTTCTGAGTCCAGAAGGACAGCCCATTGAAGATGCTGGGCTTGAAGCATGTTTAGATGGTGGAGTGAGGATGGCAGTGGCAATCTGATGGATTTCCTAGTTTACAGTGGATGTTTTCTGATGGCCTAGACATCAGTTAGGTTTGGGTAAGATCATCCACAGTCATGATTATTTCGTGGAGCAGAGCATGGAAGATAAAGTGAATTTCCCGAGTGGCCCACACGGCAGCAGTTCCAGGCACGAGGATCATACATGATCTGCTGCAGGGAAGAGTCCTTTGAAGTTTACATCAAGTTGTCCAACTTCAGCTCACAGGGCTTCTTTAGATCCTGTGAAACAAAGCCCGTTAGAAGAAAACCTAAGGATCCAGTAAGAATCTGGGTGGTCAGCTTTGAGTTCTCTGCGATGTCAAATCAGGAGGGTTGGAGAAAAATTGGAAACATTAGTTTGAAGAGTTGTAGCCAGATGTTGAAGGAAATTGGAAGAATTGAGAATTTGGTAAGGACTGACAAAATGTGTGAGATAGCAGGAGCTAGTCCAATTCACATGTAGGTAACACAACCACGTAGTTTACAAAGAAGTGCAAATTAGCTGAAAGATAATGAACGGGACCAGAATCTCATCCCTCACAAGGGTGTGTTTTGTATTGAAATATAAAATTTCACTCAACCGTCACTTCCTTTTTTTTTTTTTTTTTTTTTTTTTTTTTGCGGTACGTGGGCCTCTCCCTGTTGTGGCCTCTGCCGTTGCGGAGCACAGGCTCCGGGCCGCTCCGCGGCATGTGGGTTCCTCCTGGACCGGGGCACGAACCCATGTCCCCTGCATCGGCAGGCAGACTCTCAATCACTGCACCCCCAGGGAAGCCCCGTCACCTCCCTTTTGATCAAAGATAATCAAAGTAAGATTATTCTTGCTTATAGAGTGTCTGGTCTTACTAGATTTGGCTTGCTTATTTGCACAATTGCAGCAAGAATGATAATTGACCACATAGGCCATTTTTAGTTTACTCTGCTGGAACTTTTCAGAAGGAGTCTCACTCCGATTGGACTTTTAAAAGCCTCTCAAAGCTAGGAATCCAAGCCCAAATCTCACCACCACAATTCCCCTGCGGTACCTATAGATCTGGGTAAATTAATCTCTTCTTGAAGGCCCCCAAAATATCCTAAGTTTCCTAGGCCTGCCAGGAGGTGACCTCTCCCACTCACCTATAAGGCTGAGAAAGCTGTAAACCAGGTTCCAGGCCCATTTTCCCAAGAAGACTTCGTAAGCATTGGCTCCATAAAGTCACCTTTAGTTCCTTAAAACTATCTGGTCATGTCTGATTATATATATTGTTCTCAACTATGATAGTCTGGGACTTCCCTGGTGGTCCAGTGGCTAAGACTCTGTGCTCTGAATGCAGGGGGCCCGGGTTTGATCCCTGGTCAGGGAACTAGATCCCACATGCCACAACTACGAGTTTGCATGCCACAACTAAGGATCCCACATGCCGCGACTAAAAGACCCCACATGCCACAGCTGAAGTTCCCGCATGCCGCAACGAAGATCCCTCGTGCCGCAACTAAGACCTGGTGCAGCCAAGTCAATCAATCCATCACTATTTTTAAAAACACTGTATTCTTTCAAAACATGATAGTCCACTCAGAGCTTTGGTCATATAGTCAAATCAATTATGTTCTGTTCCCAGGAGGAAGGATTCTTAGTGAACCTAAGCAGTTCATTGTATTACTGTGAAAATAAGAATACTTAGTAAGAATATTCAAATTCTAGAGTGATCAGGCAGGCAAAAAAAGATAAATACTTCATTTCTGCTTACAGAAGTATGATCTACTAAACTGTTATGAATTGTAGATAGCTGAAGTTAGAAAAGTAGGCAGTTCTTTATATCCAGAAAACAGAACATTAAAGCATCAGCAGTAGTGCAAGCAAAAGCCATAATCGTCCTTGACCAATTCATTCAGCCCTATGTAATTCTTGTTGTGCTTGATCTTGGGTTAGCCATCTCATGAACTTATCAGCTTCTCCAGGAGAATTCTGGAAATCCTGACTCAGGCCGGTGGTACGGTCTCAAAGTTATTTAAGCAATGCCATTAGGAGTTCTGTGCCTCAAGAGTACCTGGCATAGTCCTTTCTGTGGGACTCCAAGATAGTGCCATTTTGTTGACGATAATTACTGTGGCCTGTAGCTGATTGCAAGAGCTTTCAGGGAGGCATCAAACTAAAACAAGTGTGGATGACAAAAGAGTGAAAATGGCCATGGTAAAAGACGTGATGAAAGTTCATTATAAAAATGATGCAATTGCCAAGGACATTTGGTTGTTTCTGTGGCATACAACATTTTAAGACACTAACTGGCATGACAGCTGATAACATTATGCTGATGTTGTCTAATTCTAAGGCAAAGCAGCACCAAGATACGTCATGGACAGCAAGGGCACTGACATTTATAGGAATTAATACAACTTCTGAAGTATTTGTATTAATAACATTTTACACATAGAAATATAAACTAGAGAAGGTGAAGCATCTCTTCATATTTGGCAGTGCTTCCTGTGCAACTCAACTTATCAAATAAACCTACTTATTGTAACATCTCTCATTTACAAGGTGAAAGAACAAACTCTGGATTTTCCGCAGGCCCTCTGGGAAATATCAGTGTCAGTATGAGATCAAGCAGATTTCATTTAGGATTTGAATTTGGAAAGACCAAATATCACTAGTTGTTAGAAATGGCAAAAGATTTGTACACTTGGCTAAATAGAATCATGGGTCACTAAGAAACTATTTGGCCACCTATTTAACCAGAGTACTAACATAAGATTTCAAAAGTAAATATTGGAAGTAATGTGATTAAAAAGAGCCTTCTCTCTTTTAGAAGTAAGAAGACTCATTTATCTTACAAATAAAGGACATGATAAATCAACAAGAAGCACAGGAAATTATTCTGATAAGACACAGAATCTCTGCTTTCTATGGAGATTACTTAGAAGGTAAGGAAAAACCTATTATCATCTCTTATTAAGAGCAAACCTAAGAGGGTTTTGTCTTAGCAACTTTCAAATATACAATATAGTAGTATTAACTGTAGTCATCACGCTGTACATTACATCCCCATGACATTTATTTTATAACTAAGAGTTTGTACGTTTTTTATGGCCTCATAGCTGCGTTTCATTTTTTAATATATTTTTATTGAAGTGCAGTTGATTTACAATGTTACGTTAGTTTCTGGTGTACAGCAAAGGGATTCAGTTATATATATAAATATATATATACATATATACATATATATATACACAAAGACACACATTCTTTTGCATATTCTTTTCCATTATGGTTAACAACAGGATATTGAATATAGCTTCCTGTGCTATGCAGTAGGACCTTGTTGTTTACATATTTTATGTATAGTAGTTTATATCTGCAAATCCCAAACTCCTAATTTATCCCTTCCCCACCCCCTTTCCCCTTTGGTAACCATAAGTTTGTTTTCTATGTCTGTGAGTCTGTTTCTGTTTTGTAAATATCAATAAGTTCATTTGTATCATTTTGTACTAGATTCCACATGTAAGTGATATCATATGATACTTGTCTTTCTCTGTGTGACATACTTCACTTAGTATAATAATCTCTAGGTCCAACGATGTTGCTGCAAATGGCATTATTTCATTATTCTTTATGGCTGAGTGGTATTCCATTGTATATATGTACCACGTTTTCTCTATCCATTCACCTGTCGATAGACATTTAGGTTTCTTCCGTGTCTTGGCTGTCGTAAATAGTGCTGCTGTGAACATTGCAGTGCATTTATCTTTTTGAATTAGAGTTTTCTCTGGATATATGCCCAGGAGTGGAATTGCTGGATCATATGGCAACTCTAGGTTTAGGTTTCGAAGGAACCTCCGCACTGTTTTCCATAGTGGCTGCACCAATTTAATTTCCCACCAACAGTGTAGAAGGGTTCCTTTTGCTCCACACTTTCTCCAGCATTTAGTGTTCGTAAACGTTTTTTTAAAATTTTATTTTCTTTTCTTTCTTTATTTGGCTGTGCTGGTTCTTAGTTGGGGCACGTGGGATCTTTGTTGCCCCGTGCAGGATCTTCATTGCACGTGGGATCTTTTAGTTGTTGCATGCAGGATCTTTAGTCGTGGCATGTGGGATCTTTGGTTGTGACATGTGGGATCTTTCAGTTGTGGCATGTGGGCTCTTACTTGTGGCATGCGGGGTCCTTTAGTTGTGGCATGTGGGATCTAGTTCCTCGATGAGGGTTTGAACCTGGGCTCCCTGCATTGGGAGTGTGGAGTCTAAACCATTGGACCACCAAGGGAAGTCCCTGTTTGTAAACTTTTTGATGATGGCCATTCTGACCGGTGTGAGGTGATACCTCATTATAGTTTTGATTTGCATTTCTCTAATAATTAGTGATGTTGAGCATTGAAGAAGATGTCTTCTAATCCTAGTTTTTTTGAGAGCTTTTATCATGGAAGTTTCTTGAATTATGCTAAAGGCTTTATAAATGTCTCTTAAGATGATCATGAGGATTTTTCTGGTATTCTGTTAGATGTATTACACTTTGATTACTTTTTTTAATATAAATTTATTTATTTTTATTTTTCTCTGCGTTGGGTCTTCATTGCTGTGTGTGGGCTTTCTCTAGTTGCGCTGAGCGGGGGCTATTCTTCATTGCAGTACGCGGGCTTCTCCTTGCAGTGGCTTCTCTTGTTGCGGAGCACAGGCTCTAGGCGTGCCAGCTTCAGTAGTTGTGGCACGTTGGCTCAGTATTTGTGGCTCAAGGACTCTAGAGCGCAGGCTCAGTAGTTGTGACACATGGGCTTAGTTGCTCCGGGGCATGTGGGATCTTCCCGGACCAGGGCTCGGACCCGTGTACCCTGCATTGGCGGGTGGATTGTTAACCGCTTCTCCGGCAGGGAAGTCCCTACACTGTGATTTCTTTTCTTTCTTTCTTTCTTTCTTTCTTTTTTGCTGCTGTTGCGTCTTCGTTGCTGCATGCGGGCTTTCTCTAGTTGCAGTGACTGCAGGCTACTCTTCGTTGCGGTGTGCGGTCTTCTCATTGCGGTGGCCTCTCTTGTTGCGAAGCATGGGCTCTAGGCACGCAGGCTTCAGTAGTTGTGGCACTTGGGCTCTAGAGCGCAGGCTCAGTATTTGTGGCGCATGGGCTTAGTTGCTCCGTGGCATGTGGGATCTTCCCAGACCAGGGCTCGAACCTGTGTCCCCTTCATTTTTGGGTGGATTCTTAACCACTGCTCCACCAGGGAAGTCCCTACACTGTGATTTCTTAATGTTAAATCAACATTATATTCCTGGGATACAAATCCAAATCAACATTATATTCCTGGGATAAAAATCCTTTGGTCAGGGCATACAGTCTTTGTGTATGTTCTTGGACTGCTACAGGCATTATACCCAAGGAGTCTAGGTCGTTTACAGGGAGAGTCCAAAACGGGTTCCAAACAGGCAAGTACAAACAGGCAAGAAACTCATACAATATGGAAGATTCTCTTCTATCATTATACACAATCATGCATGAAGTGAATCTTTTTTTAGAATGAGAAAAAGTTCATAATGAAAGAAGATAACAACTACCATGAACAAAAATTACAAAATATCACACACACACAAACACACACACACACACAAACACACAATGCCACATATGGCATGATTCCATTTCTATGAAATGTCCAGATCAGGCAAATCCATAGTGGCAGAAAGGAGATTAGTGGTTGCCAGTGTTTGAGGATAGGAGGGAATGGGGTATGACCGCTTCCTGGGTATAGGGTTTGTTTTTGAGTTGATGCAGATGCTCTGAAACTAGATAGGGGTGATGGTTGCACAGCATCGTGAATGTACTAAAAGAACTGATTTGTACATTTTATTTTTAAAACTTTTTATTTGATTTGTCCATTTTAAAGTGACTGAAATCATTAATTTTATGTTATTTTATTTTCACTTTAGTTTAAAAATAATAAAGGAAGAAATGTGCAACCCCGTCTTAACAGAGAAGAGGCTTCTTGTAAAAAAAAAAAAAAAAAAAAAGCCTGAGTTGGGACGTTAAGGATGATTAGGGCTTAGAAAGTCAGTTTTGGCCAAAGCTATGCATAAGGTCTAGTTAGAGGAATGAAGATGGGCAAAGATCCATTAGAAGAAAGAGAACATAGCATATTTGAAGGATTAAAAGATGATCTGTGCAGCTACAGCAGTGAGCATGGAATGTGTTCATTTTGTGATGTATCCAGACATTAATTTGCACTTACTCTGTGCCAAGCTCGACATCAAGTAGGCCCTTGTAAAGTATTAGCTCATTAAATCTGTACAGCAATCCGATGAGGTTGGGACTATTTTTCACCTCATTTACTGATGGAGAAATTGAGAATTATTATAGAAGACAGGATTTGAGATATTAACTCCTGAGCCCAAGATCTCACAGCCTGTAAGTGAACTGGAACTTTTATCCAGGCAGTCTGGTTTGAGAGCTCACACCCTTTAACTGCCACAGCTGCCCAAAGACACCAGGTCCTGCCTCTGCAGGGCAGCTCATCTCATGAGTTTAAAGACACAGGGGATTGGAAAGTGTTTCTGTGTAGAGTTTATGTTTACAGTTTGCCTAAAGTTCAACCGAAACAAGCTTTACCCATACACTCACACACACCCACTCAACCCTCCAGATACGTTCCTGAGTCATACAACGTTTTTGCTTCTACATAGTGTTTGCACAGATTTTACCTTTAGACCTCCCAATTCTTCCCAAATCTTAAGGGTATTTTGAAATCCTTCAGGTAGAAACACTGCCTCACCTGAGAGTGGTGTTCCATCAGGGGCGCAGGCAGAGGTGTTGAGTATATCTGAGGCTAGGATATTAAACCAACATATGGGGAAGGAAGCTTTTTTCCTAATCTCTGAGTTTCCTAGGTGGCCATGGGAGAAAGAAGAGAAGTCATTATGTACATGAAATTTTCTACATCAAAATTAATGATATATGTAAATTTCATTAAAATCTGTCAGTGGTTCCCTATTTACTATCTAAACATGAGTACACTTCCTAACAAAGGTCTTAAATTTTGTTTTTGTGTTTTTGGAAGTGGGTGTGACTGATGTTATAGTCACTTCTGTGTTTATTTTGTGTCAGAAGGCACACTGTTTGCATTCTTTGTCAGGATATATAAGAGGAAGTAGATGCGAGGTAAGTAAAATTTGTTTAATATCTGAGCTCAAAATTCTATAACCTGTTCTAAGTTTCTGGGTCTCTGTCAACCCTATTTTGCCTTTCCAGCTGGCTCACTATTAAGCTGTGCCTGTAGAGATTTCCTGAGAGAGACAAGACGTCTGAAGGAAGGAGAATCTACCATGTCTTGTCTCTGTTCCTGTTCCTCTCTGTATCACCCCCAAAGACAAGAATAGTCTTGCAAATGAACTTTTATTACTTTATTTATTTTGTTTTTATTTATTTATTGTTTTTGGCTGTGTCAGGTCTTCGTTGCTGCGCATGGGCTTTCTCTAGGTGCGGCGAGCGGGGACTACTCTTCGTTGTGGTGCGCGGGCTTCTCATTACGGTGGCTTCTCTTGTGCAGCACGGCCTCTAGACTTGCGGGCGTCAGTAGTTGTAGCACGCGGGCTCAGAAGTTGCAGCTCACAGGCTCTAGAGCACAGGCTCAGTAGTCGTGGCTCACAGGCTAAGTTGCTCCGCAGCGTGTGGGATCTTCGCGGACCAGGGCTTGAACCCATGTTCACTGCGTTGGCAGGTGGATTCTTAATCACTGTGCCACGGGGAAGCCCTCTGATGAATTTTTAAGAAGAATTCTTTGATATGTCTTTTATATAATTGTGATATGTTCTTTATCCTTTCATCGGCCCAGAACACTTAGCTTGTCTCCATTCCTTGGCTCTTGTGAATAATGCTGCAATGAGCATAAGGGAGCAGAGCAGAAATCACCTCCTTTGGATCTGTTTTCAGGAGTGGGATTGCTGGCTGATCTGACAGTTCTACTTTCAGTCTTTTGAGGAACCTCCATGCAGTTGTCCACAGTGGCTGCACCATTTTACTTTCCCACCAACAGGGCACGAGGGTTCCCTTTTTACCACACTCTTGCCAACACATGCTGTCTCTTGTCCTTTTGATAATAGCCATCCTAATAGGTGTGATGTCTTAATTGCAGCTTTGATTTGCATTTCCCTGATGGTTAGTGATGCTGAACACCTCTTCATATACCTATTTGCCAGTTGTATGTCTTCTTTGGGAAAATGTTTATTCGAACCGTGTGCCCTTTTATTAATTATTGGTTGATGTTTTTTTTTTGCTGTTGAGTTGATTGAATTCCTTTTATATTTTGCATATTATCCCCTCAACAGATAACATGATTCGCAAATATTTTCTTCTGCTTCACAGGTCAGTTGCCTTTCCATTTTGTTGATTGTTTCCTTTGCTGTGCAGAAGCTTTTGAGTTTGATGTAGTCCACTTGTTTATTTTTGATTTTGTTGCCTTTGTTTTGGTGTCATTTCAAAAAAATATCATTGCCATAACCTATGTCAAGGAGCTTACCCCTGTGTCTTCCTCTAGGAGTTTCACAGATTCAGGCCTTACGTTTAAGTCTTTAATCCATTTTGAGTTCATTTTGGGGTATGGTGTAAGATAAGGCTCCAGTATAGTATCTTTGCACGTGGATATGCAGTGTTCCCAGCAGCATTTATTGAAGAGACTATCCTGTCCTCATTGTGTGTTCTTGGAGTTCTTGTCAAATAGTTGAACATATACGTGTGGGTTTATTTCTGGGCTCTATATTTTGATCCATTGGTCTATATATATATATATCTGTTCTTATGCCACTACCATACTGTTTTCATTACTATACCTTTGTCATATAATGAAATCAGGAACCATGATGCCTCCAGGTTTGTTATTTGTGGGGTGGTTCATCAAAGGGTACAAATGATCAGTTATAAGATGAATACATTCTAGGGATCTAATGCACAGCATGCAGATTTAATTTAAGATATTGTATGGTATGCTGGAGACTTGCTGAGAGAGTAGATCTTAGTTTTATCCCACGCACCACCCCAAAAAACCTTCAGCTATGTGAGGTTATAGATGCATAAATTAGTTTGACTGTGGTAATCATTTAACAATGTGTACGTACACCAAGCATCACATTGTTCCCCTTCAATATACAAATTTTATGTGTAAATTATACTTCCATATAGTTGGAGGGGATGGGAGGAATGTGTATCCTGTTCACATGGAAAAAATTAATTACTATAAACTGTCAGAGGTGAAGCACAGTATTTGGGTTACTAGAAAAATAGACTTTTAGTCAGCTGTCTTCAATAAACTCAATGAGCAAAAGGAAACAGTGATCAAAGAACTAGGAAACAATGAGAAAGATGTATCCCAAAGAGATAGAAATTATAAATAGGGACAGAGTAAAAGATCTTCAGCTGAAAAGCACAGTAAGTGAAATGAAAAATTAATAAAAGATGTCCAACAGCAAATTTGAACAGGAGAAAAAGAATCAGCAAAGTTTAAAAGGTTAGTTGAAATATCCAGTCTCTGGAAAGGAAAAGAGGAGCAGAAAAAGCAAAGAATGAAGAATAATGAGCAAATCCTATGAGACTTATATGCATCAGCAAGCTTATCAATGTACACATAATGACAGTGGCAGAGGCAGAGGAGAGAGAGAAAGGGGCAGGAAATCTTTAAAGAAATGATGCCTGAAAACCTCCAAACTCGGAGGAAAGACATGAATCTACACACCCAGTAAGTTCTACAAACTCCAAGCAGGATAAAATCAGAGATCCCCACCTAGGCACATCATGATCAAATTATCAAAAGTCAAAGACAAAGAGTGAACCTTGAAAACAGCAATAGAAACAACTCCTCATATACAAGTAATCGTCGGTAAGATTTGTGCGCATTCCTCTACAGAAACCACAGAGGACAAGTGGCATTGGAATGGCATATTAAAAGCGTAGAACAAATGAACAAAAATACCCTTTCAACCAAGAATTCTATATGTGGGGGAAATGAAGGGGAGTTAAAGACATTCCAAGACAAACAATAACTGAGAGAGTACATAGCTAGTAAGCTTGCCCTATAGAAAGTACTGAAAGGAGTCCTTCAGGCTGAATTGAAAGAATGCTGGGCACGTATTTGAAACAATATGAAGAAATAAACCACAAAGGCCAAGGTAACTACACAGGTAAACACAGAAGCCAGTATTGCTGCACTTTTGGCTTATATCTCCTTTTTGTTCTCATATATGATTTAAAATACAAATGTATAAAGCATTAACTATAAATCTCTGCTAATGGGCACCAAATATACAAACATGCCGTGTGTCACCATAATTAAATAAAGAAATGGGGCAGAGTTAGGGAAAAGCAGAGTTTTTGAATACTATGGCAACTATCTCCGTATTAATACAAACTTGATTATTATAAAGCTAAGATACTAATTGTAACTCCCAGTGTAACCACCGACACTGCCCCCACAAAAAGCTCCAGCACTAAAAAAAAACTAAAACAGTACAGCAGAAGGAGTGATAAAGGATCACTTTGTACACTATAAAAAGTAATTAATAACAGAAAGTAGAGTAATTGAGGAGTGAAGGAACAAAAAAGACTGACATGTGGAAAATAAATAGGAAAATGTCAGGAAAACTCTTTCCTTGTCAGTAATCAAAACAATAACCATAGATAAAACTGTTCAACGAAAAGACAGCACCAGTGAGTGAACTTCAGGCAGTCACCTTAGCGCTGGATGCTCTGGCCAACAGTTAGCACCATCTGCACATTTTCATAGACAATCAGGCCGTTGTCATCGGTCTGGCTGTCTGGTCCGGCCCGTGGTGGCAGCGACGTTTCCTTGTGTAAAACTGTCCCCTTTGGGGTAAAGAGCCTTGGGAATCTCTTGGCCCACAGACTCCCAAATTATAAATCCAGGTCACACGTGTCTCTACATATACTAAAACCACTACGCAGGGCTTCGCCAAGACCCTCCTTATGGGCTTTGGAGTTCCGGGCCTTATTGATGGTGATCGAAGCATGCATTTTACTTCACAGGATACACCACGCTGGGCTCTTGAACAGCCTTCAGTGGACCTTATGCCTCCCTACCTGGCCTTAGGCTGCAGGACTCAAGAGTTCCAGAGTGGCTTACTTCCACAAGTTCAGATTCCATTACACGAAAATGGCACGTTTCTGTCGCTTGCAACACGCCAGAGGTGAATTATAGTATAGGGTCTGACTGCATCCTTTGATGTTTGACTGCTGAGGGCTTTTAAACGTCAACCCTCCCTCTTCCCCACTGCCCCACCCTCCACTCTCTCCTTTGGCACGGTTGTAGGGTGGAGGGCAGGAGGAGTGGGCATCAAACGACACTAGCTACTGCCAGCACAAGGGAACTGTCATGCTGGCCCCATCCACTAATCACAGTAGAACTCCCAAAGCAATTTCTTCCATTCCTGACTCTCTGAAGTCTATTTTGGAGCAGCTTGAAAAGGATGCCCTGCTCTCCCCGCAGAAGCCTCCTCACGTAAGGAATACACTTTGCATCGCGTCTCGGTAGTGTGTGTGTGTGTGTGTGTGTGTGTGTGTGTGTGTGTGTGTATGTGTGTGTGGTGTCACCAGTCTTGATTGACCGTTGAACCCAACTTGGGATAGGAGGACTCCATAGTGACACAGGGTGGCAACAACAGCTCTTCTCCTCAGCCTTCCCAGGAGCGCACTGCAGAATGTGTGCTTCCCATCTGTGAAGCGTTAGGATGTGTCAAATTAGATGTCCTGGATCCCAAGGCAGTGTGCTTACTGGAAGTAAGGGACATAGCTTATGTTCTCCTGAACGTGAAGTTACAGCTGACACCCAGTCTAGCTTCTATGCCCATCAACAGTAGTAACTGGGATTAGCATAAAATAGTTGTTGATTTCTTCCTCGTTTTCAGCATTCGTTACCCGTGACCACTCGGCTAAGTGGGGCTGAGTACAACAAAATGTCTCGGACTGTTGACCGAGAAATGACTCTAGGAAGCCTGTGCTGTTAAGGTCTGCCATGCTGTATTAGTCTGCTCAGGCTGCCCTAATAAAATGCCATAGGCTGGGCGGCTTAAACAAGACAGTTATTTATTTCCTACAGTTCTGGAGGCTAGGAAGCCCAAAGTCAGGGTGTCAGGATGGTGGAGTTCTTGGTGAGGGCCCTCGTTTTGGCTTGAAGATAGCCACCTTCTTCCTGTGGCTTCACGTTGGGATGGTGGGAGGAGAGTACCATCTATGGTCTCTTTCTGTAAGGGCAATAATCCCAATGTGTGGACCCCAGCCTCCTGACCTTACCAAAACTGAATGACCTACCAAAGACCCAGTCTCCAAATACCATCTCCTGGGGGTGGGGTGGGGCTGGGGACGGGCTTCTCGTATGAATTTGGGAGGCAAGGGGTGTACACAATCCAGTGCAGAGCAGGTGCTCAGACCAGTCTTTAAAAGAAATCTCTCTCTCTCTCTCTCTCTCTCTCTCTGTCTCTCTTCCCTCTCTCTCTCTGTCTCTCTTCCCTCTCTCTCTCTGTCTTCATTTCTTGGAGGCTGCAACGGAATTGGGGAGCCCTGATGAAACACTCTCCAGCTCCTGTCTTTACTGCTTCTTCCACTCTCCATTCTCACTGCATCCATATCGACTCTGTATGTCCTTTTCTAAGGAGCCTTAACAGCATTAAAACCTCCAAATTTGCTTGCTGTCTCTTGTGGGAGGTTTTAAGCGTTGCTGAGATTTGATCTATACACCTTCTCTCTCTCTCTCGGTTTTGAACTAAGTGTGTCTGTATCAGCGTGAGCTGCCCCAGGGTGGCAATTGGGGAACACATGCAGGTTCCCATACCCCAGGGCGCCGCCTTTAGGGGTATTGTAGTTTTGCTCTTGCAGTTGTGGAATGAAAAGAAGGGATTCCTGTGCGATCACAGAGGCTGAGGGTGAGCTGGCCCTTTAAGGCCTCCAGGGAAAGTGAAGACCTTGATCACTCATTGGGCGGTGGTGCTGTCAATCCTTGGCTGCTGGCAAATGAGCTTAGAGTCGGCGCTGGAGGAAGTGGCCCTTCGTTGACCCTTGAAAGGTCCGCCTCCCGTCACCAGCCAATCAAGCTCTTTCCCGCCTTGTGCGCAGCAGCCGCGGCCCAGTCTCGGTGGGGCGCTCCGCGGGCAGGCCGTCTGCACTTCCCGTAGCGGGGCTCGCAGAAGAAACTTCTCCGACTCTTGTCCCCTGGGCAGCCGGCTTCTCTGCAGCCCCCACCACGTCCCGGTGGCCCAGCTGCCAACAGCGTCCCCTCCCTCAGCGACACTCAGCGCAGCGGCCGCCATCTTCCCCACGGTCGTCACTGCAGCCCGATCCGTGTCTGGCGTGTCCCTCCAGCCATGTCTGCCACCGAGGAGCGTGGGCCGATCCCAGGTGGCCAGGATAGAGCTGGTGGCAGGGCGGGTGGTGACCCCAGTCCCCTCGGGGTCCGTGCCTCCCCTTCTGGAGGGATGGATGGAGTTGAGGGGGCCGCAGCCCTTCTGGCTTCCCTGGGGCTCTCCAGAGCCCTTCACGGGGAGGATGGTGGGCAGGAGGCCGCCCAGGCCGCAGTGGCAGAAGACTGGGATGCAGAGATGGTGGAGGAGGAGGTGGAAGAGTTTGAATTAGACACTGAGGACCGGGAGGAGGCTCTGTACCAGTCAGAAGAGGGGGAGGAAACTGAGGAAGAGGTCGAGGAGGAGGAAGAGACAGAAGAGGAGGACGAGCATGGGCAGGGAGGCGCGGGAGTGGTCGCAGGCCGCGGGGCGCCCGCAGTGCAGTTTCATTCCCTGCTCCGGGATGTGGCCCATTGTCTTCTGCACCACAGCCACTACAAGGACCGTGTCCTGGTCGGGCCCCACGCCAGCCGCGTGATGGTCAGGCGCCGCTCCCAACGGCCCTCGGACCCTGCAGAGGCTGCCGCGCTTCCTCACGGGCAGGAAGACCTGGGAGAGGCAGGTGAGGTCTGGGGGGGTCGAGTACCAGGCCGAGGGCCCCCCGCCCTGGGAGCCGCGGGAGCCTGCGGAGGGGGTGGCATCACAGAAGGCAGAGGAACCGGTGGTGGGGGCAGGGGAGGCTGAGTTCTGGGCGGGCGAGGTCCTGGCTGATGCCTCCGAGTCCTGGGTGGCTGGGACTTGTGGACCCGTCGAAGGGGCCGAGGCTGGCGAGGCGCGGCCCTGTCCCCTGTCCCTTGCAGCCCCTGCTGCGGCATCGGCCTCAAAGGCAGGGTGCACTCAGCGCTGGCCTCTGGCGGTTAAGCAGCGGGTCAAAGCTCTCAAAAACCTTCAGGCACGATATGCACAAATAGAAGCCCAATTCAATAAAGACCTTTAGGATCTTGAGAAATAGTATGCCGCCTTCTACCAACCTAGGGGCAAACAAATGGCATACCTCACTTTTGGCTGACGGGCTTCTAAAAATGTAAAGATTCTCAGTACGATGACCTGAGAAAATGATGAAATGGCACAGGGGCACATTTCAGTGGCTGAGGAATCAATGAGATTTGCGGTAGAATTTGTCTTGAAAGCGGGTGAACATTTTCCAGTGAGGTTCTGGCAGAAACATACAAAAATCCGCTCAGAATCAAATGATTTTGATGCCTTCTCCAAAGGGCCAGAAATAATCAGCAGCACAGTGTGTGAGATCTACTGGAAACAGGGGGATAATGTGAAAACTGTCAAGCAGCAAAAGTGTGAGGGCCAAGGAAGTGCTGTATCAACCAGTAGGAACATGACCAGTTATTTTTCTTATTAATTTATTTATTTTCTGACATATTTCTCTTCTCCAGATCCTCCTGAGAGCAGAGAACTAGATTCTGCTGCTGATTTTAAATCGGGAAATGTTTCCCACCACCTTGTGATGCCAAAGTCCGTATCACTCGACACTAAAGAAGAGAGTGAATATCATTATGAAAATGCTGAGGAAGAGAAAGAGGATGGAGATGAAAAAGCAGAAGAAGGACCGAAGCTGGATATGGTCTCAGCAGAGGGCAGCTCTGGAGAACACAAGGTATTATTGTATAGTGCAACCGATCCTGACATACACCTGTTACTGACAGCTTTATGTTTTGTTTTGTTTACATCCTTAATCTATTTTTTGTTTATCTTTTTAACATCTTTATGGGAGTATAATTGCTTTACAGGGGTGTGTTAGTTTCTGCTTTATAACAAAGTGAATGACCTATAGTATACCTATATCCCCATTTCTCTTCCCACTTGCGTCTCCCTGCCACCCTCCCTATCCCACCCGTCTAGGTGGTCACAGAGCTCCGAGCTGATCTCCCTGTGCTATGCAGCTGCCTCCCTTTAGCCATCTATCATGTTTTTAATTGTTTTTGTAAAATAATAAGAAAAAATTGTTGAAATTTAGTTTTGGAAAAACAGTTTAATGATAATAATGTACTTGTATTCTAGATGGTATAGAAGGAAGTGTGTTCTGAAATGTATTTCATTTACAGCCACAAGTCCTTTGTCCTGTAGCTTTAAGTCTACTGCAGATGGGAAATTTATCAGACCTGGAAATAGAGACCTATATTTTTTTTGAGGTCTAAAATATAGAGACCTATATTTTTAGAGACTGGTCACCAGGAGAAGCAGCTAAAGCGACTAAGCTGTGCACTAGCTGTACCTTCATCACCTGGCCACAGAAATGAAGTCTCTTGGAATAGCAATGCCTTTGAGAAGGTGACTCCTTACAAAGTAGTAAAAAGTTAAGAATTTCAAATAAGACTGCATTTCATGAGTAATTCACAAATATTAGTTCAATTTAGATGTTTTATTCAAAAGGAAAGAAAATTAGCCATAATATTATTATTGGCTATCACTGAGTTGGTAATTCAATTCTAGTTTCTCTTTCCGCTACCCATTCATCTTTTCCTTTCTCTCTCTCATCTCTCTCTCTCTCTCAGTATCACACTCTTTCTTTCTCCCTTTCTTAATTTTCACACCTGTGGCTGTTTGATAAAAGCCACATTCTCATTTTATAGATATGGAAACTGAAGGTCAGGGCTTATAAGGGATTTATGATCCCTGTAAGGAGCATAGGCTCTTAAGGTGGAAAGACATTTAAATAACAGAGTGGCCTTTGAAGAAAAGAAACTAACATATATAGTGGTTGGCAAGAGAGAGATGTGGTTGGTGTGATGAAATGATGTGCACCCTGACAACCAAGGGTCTCTGTTACAAGAAGAAAACATTTTGTTTTCTCCTTGGAGAGCCAAGAGATGTACATAGTATTGACTCATATTTAGAAAGTCCCTGGTGCATGTTGTTGGTGTACAATTGTTAATTGACTCTTATCCCATCCTACAGTTGGAAGACATTAAAAGAAGTGGACAGCGAAAGAAGAGAAGGATTTGTCCTTCACGGAGATTCTAGTTTTCATTAGCCCACAACACAGATTTTGTTTCAAAGTTCAACACCCCAAAATGATATTAACTGCTATCTGACTTTATTCTTACCTTTTACATATAAATTTGACAGTATTGTTCACGTTGAAAATAAAAGCTTGTTTGACATGAATAAGCTGCAGAGGTTTTTTTTTTAACATAAATAACACGGACTCCAATGTATCTTTGTTCTATTTATTTCGGCCCACCTTACTGTCATTGAAAGGGATTTCTTTCAAGTATTTGGTAAGCCTGTTTGAGAACCTTTTATAGCAGCCTCAAATAAATTAAAATATTAGATTATGAACAACTTGTGTGACGATAGAGATGGTGGCCCAGCCTCTAGTGTATGTTATTGAAAGAAACTGATGGATGACCTAGCTTGCCTGGGGACCAGATGGTGCTATTGGCCTGCCATGGAGCAGCAGCATCAGCATCAGCTTCAGCATCAGCTGGGAACGTGTTTGAAATGCAAATTCTCAGACCCTGCTCCAGACCTACTAGATTAGATATTCTGAAGGTAGGCTGCTAGCCATCAGGGTTTTACAGGTCCTCCAAGTGCTACTGAAGCACACTAACGTTTGAGAACCACTGCTTTAGAGCAGTGGGGAAAACATTCAACTGCACCTACAGTAGAACCAGCCTTAATTCACTGACTTGGTACTATTGCAGGTAAACTGAACAGGATGGTAAGATCTGGACTGAGGAAGGTACTAGAATTCTCATGGGCCTGAGACACAAAGACCTCGCGGAGGGATGTGTTAGTTTCCTAGGGTTACCGTAACAAATTACCACAAAGCAGGTGGCTTAAAACAACCGAAATTTATTCTCTCACAGTTCTGGAGACCAGAAGTCTGAGGTTAAAGTTTCGGCAGGGCTGGTTCCTTCTGGAGGCTTAGAGGAAGCATCCATTCCATGCCTCTCTCCTAGTTTCTGGTGGTTGCTGTGAATCCTTGCCATCACTCGGCTTGTACATGCAGATTTCCAGTGTCTTCATCTTTACATAGTGTTTTCCCCTGTCTCTGTTTCTGTGTTCTTTCTCTTCTTATAAGGACACCAGTCATATTGGATGAAGGGCCCACCCTAATCCAGTATGACCTCATCTGATCTTTATTACACCTGCAAATACCCTATTTCCAAATAAGGTCACATTTACAGGTTCCGGGGGTCAAGACTTCAACATATCTTTTGCGGGGATACAATTCAGCTTATAACAAGGGGCAAAGATTCAGTAGTGGAAGGGACAAATAGATAAAGGAAGAACCTAGTTCCAACACGATAAAAGCATTATGATACCATGCACATATGAAGTTTAAAGGCATTCAAAATTATTAGATTGATTATACATACATCTATTTGTAGTAAAAGGCATACATAGGAGTAATGCATGCATATGTAGAATGCAGAAAGGTGTGTATGAGAACAATAAACTTATTTAAGACAGTGGTTAAATGTATGGAAAGAGAGGGAGAATTCAGTTGGGGAGGGGAATAGTGGGTTTCAATTTTATTTGTAAGCTTACGTTTCTTAAGACGGCTGATGGTTGCATGGGTGTAGCATTCTCTGTACCTTTGTCGAGGTCTGAAATATGTCCTAATTTAAAGAAAACTGAAAGAGGAAATGGGCATAGTATCTGGAACTTCTTTAAGGGAAAAGAGTGAAGTGGTCCTTGAGCAGAGCAGACGATCAGAGAAGGGGAGGACCAGGGGTTTGAGGGTACAAAGCCTTATTTCTACATTTAGTTAAGGCTGCTTGAGAGCTTCCTGGTTAGCATCAATACATTGTCTGTTTTCCATGCTAGTTCCTCTCGTATCCTAGAGTAGATTAACATTATTTATGTGTGTATCGCCCCAGCTCCCTAAAATGTGAGCTTCTGACTTGTTCAGAACGTCAAGGCTTTTATTGATTTCTCTCTTCTAAAGCACTGTGTTTTCTTCTTCATAGATGCTTGATAAAGTTCTGTTAAAGTGAAGTGAGTGTAATGTATCCACAACCCTTTCCCCTGTCAGTGGGGTTGACATTTAAAAATGCATTGTCATGTAGTAACACAGAGTATTCCTCATGGCTAGAACAACAACAACAAAAGGCACGAGGCCTTTTGTCACCATTGTTTAATGAAAGAACAGTCCAAGTAGAAATTTATCCATGTACGGTCCCTCGGAAGACCTCAAATTGGTTTGGTTCCATATGGTTCATGCCATGCCAGCAGGGTGTGTGTGTGTGTATTTCTGTGTTATATAGTTAGTGTATTAACTATAGTTAATAGTTAATATTAAAGGCCTTTACCTGCGCTTAAAAATTTTCGGAAGTTCACTTTATTTATATATTTATTTGTTTGTCTATTTATTTATTTATTTATTTATTTATATTTTTGGCCATGTCATGTGGCATGCAGGATATCAGATCACCGACCAGGTTTCAAACCCGTGCCCACTGCATTGGGAGCACAGAGTCTTAACCACTGGACTGCCAGGGAAGTCCCGGGAGTTTCAGTTTAAACAAACGCATGCATACCTCTTTTTGAGATAAGCCTTTTTTGGTGCATGCTCGGAGTCCTTATCCCTGCCCCTTACCGAGCTCCAGTTACCTAGGGCCCTGAATTTACTCCCCAGGTGGCCCCATGTCCCAAGCCCCAAGGGGCATGTGTGTTCCTCTTCACTGAGTCTGTGCTTCTGTGGGGTGAGTTGCACTGTTAGTGTTATACTCTCAGGACTGAGGGGTATCTACGAGGTGATGGCCATGTATACAGGTAACAGGAAAAGTGGGCTACGTTATCCACATGTATGCACCTGAAGCCTCTCATGTTGAGGGAGGAAGCTCAGGCTTGCTGCTCTGAGGGTTTGCTGTAGATCTAACATATCAGGCTTCTCTGAGTCTCTGAGAGACGGTCCCTAAATCAGGTCAGGGACAAATCCTGTGTTTCCTATCTCTCTGGGTGTTTGTGGATTTGTCTGTATCCACGTGTATAAAATATGTTTTCAATGAGTCCTTCAGCCTTGAAAACTCTGTGCTTTTTCTAGGAAGAGACCTGTCTTGTCCCTCCCTGCCTGGTCCAGGAAAGGTTAGGATGTTCTGATATTTTCCTTGGTTATGGCTCCATCTTCTGAAAGGACTTGATCCAAAAGTTCTCCTGTTATTCCACTACCTGAGAGGTGACCATTGGGAGAAAAGCAGAGGGGTAGGGTGGGTGCCGAAGTTGGAAACAGTTTTCTGTACCAGTTAGGTGTATGCTAATGACACTAAAGATAGTGATGAAGAATCACTTTTACTCTAAGCCACCTATTTTCAGATGCTTATAACTCCAAGGAATACAAATGAGTACAGGTTTACAAGTCTAACAGGGCAGGATTCTCAGACAATGGTGTTTTGTGAAATGTAGTATTATCCAGTCCTGTGAATCACGTCATATAGTAGGATCCGTGTTGAGGCATAAAATGTACATTTCGTAGAAGTCTGAGCAATGAATTATGTGTGTTTATAGATAAGGAATTGATTTCATCCCCAATTCTATGAAGAAAATGAATTTAAAATGATTCAAAGAGGCACCTAAAGGTTGGCTCCTCCCTCTCTCTCTCTGTCTGTCTCTGTCTCTCATCCAATTAGTTATTTACACTGTTGCCTTTCTCTCCGTTTTCCTGCATTATTTTAGACCGCATCACTTCCTGACAAATTTTATGAACTGTTTCATGTATACAGAAGATAATACAGAATATATGTAAGGTATATCTTAATAATATGTAAACCTGTGTACTCACCACCAAGCTTGAGAACTAGAACACGGCTAATGCCTTGGAAGCCCCCCTGTGCCCTTCCTGATTCATCCCCTCATTCCTTCCCAGAGGTAACCATGATCCTGAACTGGGATGATAATTCACATTTTTATACATTCACTGCAGAGGAATGTTCCCTTAAATAATGTTATTTCGTTTCCATTTTGGAGTTTATGTAAATCTAACTATACTAGATGTATTACTTGTCTTGCTCTTTCTCTACCCCCGCAATTTTGTGTTTGTGGTATTTATCCATGCTGATGTGTGCAACTGTAGTCATCATTATTCATTGCTCTATAGTTATCCATCATATGAAAATTCCACAATATGTCTATTTCCTGTTGATGGACATGTGGCTTGTTTCCAGCTTTATGCTTTTGCAAATTATTTTGCGATGAACTTTCTCATTCATATCCCACTGTGCCCTTATACAACAGCTTCTTTAGTTTCTCAGTTGAGAGCAATTCTCCACACTTCCCCATCCGCCCCAGCCAGGGTGATATTTGATAACGTCTGGAAGCATTTTGGGTGACATAATTGAGGGTGTGCTACTGGCATCTAGTGGGTGGAGGCCAAGGATACTGCTAAACGTCCTACAATGCACAGGACAGTCCTCTACAACCCAGAATTATCTTTCCAACATGTCAGCAGTTGAGAAACCCTGATCTACAGTATAGGCCTAGACATGAAATTTCTGGGTCTTAGGTTCTGTCCAAGTTCAGTTTACTAGGTAACACCAATTATCTTTCAAAACGGTTGTACTAGTTCATATTCCCAAGAGCAGAGGATGAGATTTCTATTTGCTCCACATTCTTGCCAACTCTTAGTATCATTACCTTCATTACTTCTTGCCTGAACTTTGCCCTAGACTCCTAACCTTCTCCTACCTCCCTGTCTTTCCCCACAGATACATGCTTCATATACTTGCTAAGTTAACCTTCCTAAAACCCGACTCTGGCCATGCCAAATTCCTGTAAGAAAAATTTGATGACTCTACTGCATACACAATAAACTTGGCATTTAAGACGCACACAAAAGGGCCCACTAGCTCTGTAGTGCTAGTAATACCAACTTATTAGGTGGTTTTCAAATAAGCCCTGCCCTTTCTCTGCCCTCTGCAGCATGTGTGTTGTTGAAGACTTACCCTTTCTTAAGTCTGTTCTACATTAATTTCTATGTCCGTTAATTCAGCCAGTTATTAATTCTTTTTAATTTACTGAGTATTTGTCTTTCTCTGTCTCACTCATTTCTCTTAACATAATACCCTCCAAGTCCATCCATGTTGCTGCCAATGGCAAAATTCTTTTTTTATGGCTGATTAGTATTTCTTTGTATATATACCTGACATCTTCTTTGTCCATTCATCTGTTGAAAGACACAGATTGCTTCCGTACACTGGCAATTGTAAATGACACTGCTATGAACATCGGGATGCATGCATCTGTTTGAATTCGTGTTTTTGTGTTTTACAGATGGATGCCCAGCAGTGGAATTGTTGGGTCGTATGGTAGTTCTATTTTTAGTTTTCTGAGAAATATCCATACTGTTTTCCACAGTGGCTGCAACAATTTACACTCCCGCGAAACTGTGTAGGATTGTTCCCTTTCCTCCACATCCTCGCCAAAATTTGTTATGTGTGTCCTTTTGTGAGGTGATGTCTCATTGTGGTTTTGGTTTGCATTTCCCTGATGATTAGTGATGTTGAACATGTATGCATGTGCCTGTTGGCCATCTGCATTTCCCCAGAGACAGCAGTGGAGACTTCATTCTTAAGGCTACAAGAAGCCATCAAGGGGCTCTACTTTGGGAAATAATTTGTGTTTTAGAAATGTCACTCTGAAAGCCATGTGAAGAAAGGATCAGAGAGGAGCAAGAATGGAGTGCTCATCGTAGCAGTGATTTATGTGAGAGATGCTGAAGTCCTAGACTAAGGTAGGGGTATTGAAAGCACATGAAGAAGTGTATAGAACTGAAAGTCAACAGTGATTGGCTATGGGTGATAACTGGATGTGGAGATACAGAAGGTGTTATAAGCGTAGAAGAATAAGTGGTGGTAGATGTATTGAGAACTTAGTATGCCTGAGTGGGAGCAGGAAAAGAAGGAAAAGAGGAGAAACGCCAGGGAATCGCTGGCAGTCCAGTGGTTCGGACTCGGCAGTGGCTGGGGACCAGGGTTCGATCCTGGGTCGGGGAACTAAGATCCCAGCAAGCTGCGCGGCACGGCCAGAAAAAAAAATAGGGAGAACCCCAAAACAAATCAATAGTGACTGGAGGGAGAGACAGAAGAGGGAGAGTGCAGATGGGCAGAAAATAGAGAGGCCAAGGGATAGGAGGGCTCAGTGAGATAAAAGAACACGTGTAGATAGATTGGAAGAATGAGAGAGCAGCATGGCCAGGGGCTTGCGGTCCAACACTGGGATATTTTCCTTTTAGATGTGAGAGGTAGAGTAGTTTAGGGTGAAGAATAAACCAGAGTGTCTCTGTGAGAGGGGTTGGCTAGTATGTTGTAAAGACGTTCATTGGAAATGAGAGCGTCAAATTGTTGAGTGATTGATGTGGAAGTTGGAGTCATGTAGAAGGTGGTAGGATGGGGCAGAGAGCAGTGGATGGCTAGGGTCAGTGGATGATAGCGTGAGGGAGTTATAGAAGGTGGCAGAGCAGGATAGCTTAAACCTCAATGATAAATTTTATGACTGTAGGGACTGATAGATACGTTAACAATGAGAGCTGGAGATTTTAACCCACCACTCTTAGAACATGAACGTCCAAGCAAACAGAAATAAGCAGTGATATCAAAGGCCTAAGCAATAATACATTTGAGCTATTAGATACTATCAAACTTTATACCCAACAAGCAGAGAACATAAATTCTGCTGAGCATATTGACCGTTTACAGAAATAGACCTTACTAAGAAAAAGGAAGCCTCAATAAACTGCAAAGGATCACTGGCATGAAATCTAGGCTCTCTGAAGATAATGCTTAACGCAGTGGGTAATAACACAGAGATAGCTTTAAAACACCCAGATGTTTGGAAACAAAATAGCATACTACTAACTAATCCTTGGATTGGAGGAAATCAAGAAATATTCAGAACTGAATAACGGGAATATTCAGTATCCCTCAAAGTTTAAGATATATTTACCCTGGACCCACTAATACTACCACTAGGCGCTTCGCCTAGAGAACCCCATGCCCATGCAAAGCAGATGACAAGGCCAAGGATGCACAGAGCTGCATTGTTTGTAATTGTCCAGAACTGGACACAACCCAAATTCAAATACTAGTTGGGTAGGTATATGAAGTGATATATGCATCAGTGGAATGTCATACAGCAAAGAAAATGAACAATCTTGGCTACATACAAGTTAGATGAATCTTATGAATCAAGATATCAAGCCAGAAAAAGAAAAAGAACACACACACACAAGAAAACATTCTATAGGAGGCCATTTTTACAAAGTACAAAAACAGGCATGCATAAATAAATCACAAGAGCCTACAAAATACCTGGGTGTATGAGGGAAAAGCACAAGAGACTTTTGCACGGGGGCGGTGGTGGTCATGTTTGTTTTAACTCAAGTAGTAGTTATAATTTCCAGAATTGTTTTCTTGAATAATACCCCAGAACTGGTACAATCAGGAGGGTGGAAAGTGAAGAAGACATTGGACCACTCTGTTTCTGCTGAGAGCATCACAAATTTTGACTTTGAGACCACATTGCCTCCTTCTCCATCTATACAAAGTTGATGTCCCATGCCTTGCCTTTTGATACCCACAAAACTAGGAACTGTACCCTGGGACCTCTATTATTACTGCTGCAGGAGAAGCAACAGTTTCTGAGCCCATGCTCACTTAAGAGAAATCAGAAACCACAGAAGAAGCAGCACAGACTCCACCTTCCTGCTCCCACCAAGTCTCATGGGGGTTTATTATCTGCTTGCCAGAGGCTAAGCTATGTGTGGAATCCAGGCCATAAGGGCGGGAGTTCAGGAAATGTAGACTTGGTCTGCAACCTCGACCAAGCCTTACCTGCTGTGATTGGGATTGTAATGGAGTCAAGTGAGCTAACCTACGATATTTGCCACAGGATATAAAACTGGAAGTGGGGAAGCCAATTAGGAGGCTATTGGAGTAGTCCACCTGAGAGACGATGGGAGCTTGGACCAGAGTGACAAAAGCAAGGCGTTATAAAGTGGTTGGATTTATATTTTACTCAGAAAATAGGACTTGTCTATAAATTATGGCAGGGTTGAGGGAAAGACATAAAAGTGTGAAGATTAATACTTCCTTTCACTCCTGCCCCAGACATCCAGTTTTCTCTGCAAACCCTCAAGCCTGGTTCAGGAGTCCCTCTTATGTATATCACTGCACCATGTGTTTTGAAATTCCTTGGCTCATCATCTATATTTCTACTAAAGAGTTGTTTCCCTGGGGGCAGACCGTGTGTGTGGCTGTGCATGGCACAAGACCTGGCATATGTCTCTCTCTCAGTAAATACTGCTATCATGAGGAATGGAGGAATACCACATCACCCTGAGTTCACAAACTCAGTGACCTGGGGAATTCCTCTGTATTAAGGGGCCCTATGACTCCTTGCTTATTTCCAGTGTTGCCAGATGGGGCTACATCTTCTAGTGTGCATTGTGAACACATTTGGGTAGTCAGAAACTGGAATCCAACCCCAAGGGAGGGGCACGGGACTGAGGCTTACTCAAGTCAACACACATTATGTTCCGCTAAATTTCCCCTTTGCTCTCCATGGGAGTGATTGCCCTAAGCACACTTATCCCTCATTTTAGTAAATCAGAAACACAAAAACATTCTGCATTTTGCCCTGGGCTCCGTTGTGAACAAGGCTGTATCCACATGAATATCTGAGACAAAGCTGCTGACAGAAAGGTATAAATGCTGAAGCTGCTCTAGGAACTACTTGAGAGTCTTAACTGAAAAGTAAAGGGGAAGGTAGTTTGATATGGACTAAGGGCTTTGAACAAAGTAATAGTTGAAACCATTTACATTCTGTGATGACAACGGAACACGAAATCCAGCCATTAGAAATTATAAGGTACGGTGATAAGGTGGTTGCGTGTCACTCAGGGGTTTGACATCCGTACTGGGTAAGCCAGAAACTGCTTCAGGTCTCCCAAAGAAAAACTATGATGAACAATCAGTTGCTTCATACATTGCCACTTGTAAATTAAGAGGGTAAACTAGTACTTTTAAAGTGAATGTATTGTGATTCATTGAGCTTAGTAATTTGTATATTCCTTGGGGTTCTAAACGCTTCCTGGAGCCTGTGTGGGAAAGGGCCTTCTCTCATCTCCGGGATTCCAGGAGCTTCTGGCTGGGCAGACACATTTGGGACATATCTTAGGCACTGGCTCCCCATGGAGTGCCTTCTCCAACCCTTGTAGACACCTCCCACTGCTCCCAGTCAGGGTCACACAGCTCATTTCAGGAACTATGGATAATAAGGCCAGGCTGCTCCCATGACCCATGTTTCTTCTTCTAGTCGGCTTCAGTGATGCGTATTTTTGCTTCTCATTCGTGCTATTAAGTGGCCACAAAAAAATGGCCTCGTAACTCTAGAACAAGTAGATTTTCCATATTTTGAGCACTGATTGTATGATTGGCCATAATAATTTAGGTGCCTTCCATGAATTAACTCATTGCAGCCTCTAAAGAAGTCCTATTATTATCTTACTCTAGAGATGAGGAAACTGAGGCACAGAGAAGCTATGTAACTTGCTTAAGATTCCACGGCTAGTGGGTAGCACAGGTGAAATTCCAACCCAGGCAGTCTGGCTTCAGAGTCTAACCTCTGACATCTACTATATCATCTCCCCTCCTGGCTGGAAAATGGGAAGAATAATACCTACCTCACAGAGCTGAAGTGCGGATTAAATGATTATTATTCATCCTCTGGAGGAGGGTGGCCATTTTCTGATCAGTGGGATGGGGTAGAGAGTACATTTTGTCAGTTAAGGTCCACACATAATCCTCAAGGTGAAATAAGCGTTTCCATTTATTTTTCATAAATTCAAAGTGAAGTTCTGTATAAGCAAGTTGCCATAATAATGCATTTCAGTGTAAAGATGCTCTCTTAATATGTTTGCATTAAATGGAACACAAGAAAGGTCACTCTGACTTCATTTCCATAGCTCACTCCTAAATAGGATCTGCAGATCCAAACAGAAGCTTTTCCAGACCTAATAGCTCCCGGAATAGGTTTATGCACTTGAAATTCTTCCTTAGCCCAATCAAGGTGACACATAAAATTAACCGTCATAATTCCTATGGAGAATACTCACCCCTTTCATAGCCCATGAGATGACATACTTATGACGACCTTTCATGTATGACTAAGAAAATTTGAACAGCTCCTAGGTGTCAGGTTGCTCTAACAAATAGATTTGTTAGCAAATGTATTTTATTAATGAAGAATGAAATGGAGAATGTTTATAAAATAGTCGTTCATGGTAAGTCTGAGCAAAAGGTATTCTAAAGGCAAGCGTGTAGAGGCCCATCCCCTTGTCTTTATTTCTTCTGCTCCTGCCCAAGGTCAAGATTCATTATCTCTAACTTGGATCATTAATATAGCCTTCATTCTTCCTGATTTCCTGCACTTTCATTATGATGTGTCTAGGAGTGAATATCTGTTTTTTATCCTGCTGAGAATTCACTGGGCTTCTAGAATCTGTGGATTGGTGCATTTCATCTGCTCTGGAAAATTTCTGGCCATCATCTTCTTTCCCATTTCTCACTTCTGTCCTTCCAGGATTTAAATTAAATGTATATTAGACTTCTTCACTCTATTCATTGTGTCTCTTCTCCTACATGTTTTTCATATAATTCATTTCTCCAGGCAAAATTCTGGATGATTTCTTTGGTCTATCTTCGAATTCAGTAATTCTCTCTTAGGTTTATTTCTCTTCATTGCATTTATCATCATCTAATGATTATGTATAGCCTTCTGTTAAATGCATGCTTTGAACCCTCAATCGTTATATTGTTTAGTCCTAGATGTCCTGTTTGATTCTTTTTCAAATTGGCTATGCCACTTTTTAGGATTTTCTGTTCCCTGAAAATATTTTAAAGCTTTTTAAAATTTTTTTGAACTATAGTAGGCCATAGTGACTATAGTCTGTGTCTCATAATTCGGATATCTGAAATATTTGTGAATTTGTTTTCATTGCCTAGTTTTTCTTTCAGCTGTCACTTACAATGTATTTTGTGGCTTATGTGTCCACTTATCTTTGACTATGTGCCAATATATTATTGAAAAATTATTTATCAGACTGATTTCAGGCATAGGAAGACAGAACCTTCCTGCAGAGAGCATTTTTACTTGCTGCTGCGAAAGGCCTGGGGTCACTACCTGTCCAAGACCACTTTAATCCAAGTTCAGGGCTTGAAGTTCCTTGGGTCACTCTGGTGATGGATATCTAGACTCCAATTCCATGCCAGGGCTTGTTGCTTCTGGTTCACCATTATCCCAAAGGGGTAGTCACTTATTTTAGAGTGGCTGGAGGGCTTATCAGATCTACTCACTGGGGATGAGAACTTCAACTTTTCATCTCTTTTCCATGAGGCCACCAAAACCACAGCTCAGTGTCACAATTCTTTCTTCTGGATTTGCTAATGCCCTCAGGCAAAAGTGGCTTTGAGTGCTGGGCTTTCCTATTTGGGTTTTTGCTTTCCTCTAGATTTTAGCCTCAGAGTTTCTTAGCGCTTAATGAAGATAATTTCTTTTTCACACTTCACCCAGTATTTTTTACTTGTCCTCATTGGGATGGTGAGTGCAAATGACTTAGCCTGCCATGACTGGAAGCAGAGGTGTGCACCACCCTCCTAACTTCTCTCCTTGTCCCCAGTCTCTCTTTCTTCTAGTTCTTCCTCCAGAAAGTAACTGGTAGTTTCTTCCTGATGATGCCATTTTCCTGCACAAATCCTCCAAAAGCTTACTGTTGAATGTAAGATGGAATTCAAATTCCTTTGTTTGGACAATCAGATCTAAAACTCTCTTTCTGAGAAACTAGTATATAGCACAGGGAACTCTACTCAATACTCTGTGGTGACCTAAATGCTAAGGAAATCTAAAAAAGAGGTGATATAAATATACATAAAAATGATTCACTTTGCTTTAAAGCAGAAACTAAAACAACATTGTAAAGCAACTATACTTCAATAAAAATTAACTTAAAGAAAAAATAGAGGGCTTCCCTGGTGGTGCAGTGTTTGAGAGTCCGCCTGCCGATGCAGGGGACTCGGGTCCGTGCCCCGGTCCGGGAAGATCCCACATGCCGTGGAGCAGCTATGCCCCTTAGCCATGGCCGCTGAGCCTGCGCATCCGGAGCCTGTGCTCTGCAGCAGGAGAGGCCACAACAGTGAGAGGCCTGCGTACCACAAAAAAAAAAAAAAAAAAAAGAAAGAAAGAAAGCAAACAAAAAACAAACATAGAATAGATGCAGATGAAAAATGGAGTATGTGGAATAGGTTATGGAGAGAAAGGTTGAAGAAGAAAAGTTCTCTGCCAGTCAATCAGAAGACTTTGGACTTTTTAAAGCAAGAAAATGATGTGATTTTATTTGGGTTTAGACATGGCACTTTGTGGGCAGTGTGGAAATTGGGTAGGTATCCTAAATAGAATGTTTGCATTTCCCCCAAATCTATGTGTTGAAATCCTAAACCCCAAAATAATGGTATTAGAAGGTGGTGTCTCTGGGAGGTGGCTAGGTCATAAGGGTGGAGCCCTCATGAATGAGATTAGGGCCTTATTTAAGGGGGTCCAGAGAGATACTTTGACCCTTCCACCAGTGAGTACATAGTGAAAAGTTGCCACCTATGATCCAGGAAGTGGCCTTCACCAGACACCAAAGCTGCTGGTACCTTGATCTTGGACTCACCAGCTTCTAGGACTGTGAAAAATAACTGTTAGCTGTTTATAAGTAAAAAAATAAAATAAAATAAAATTCTCTTTCTTAGCTTCACATATTCACTGAGTAGTTATTTCCTGTGCACTGAATGTGCAGCCCTCACTAGGCCAGGTACTACCTATTCTTTTTCTTCTTACATGTTTTACCTCTTGCCTTACCTCCCAATCCACCTCATACTCTAGACAAACTGGAATACTCGCAGTCATGGGTCAGAGCTGGGTCAGAACACAGATGGGCTAACTCCTAGGTCAGTGCTATGTCCTCTACACCGTGATCCCATATTCAGGTTTAAGTGCATTCAATCTGGATATTGATGTACATTCTAATAAATGAACTAGACAAAAACTCAACAAGTATAAATTATACTGGCTTTTTCATATTCCTTGCTGCCTTCTCGGCTCTTTGTCATGTGAGTGTGGGACGTAAGCTCTGGAAGTAAATTCATTCTTGCCATCAAGTTTTTGGCCGTATCCATAGTCACAAGGATGCCTAGGAAAAAAACTTGAGGCTTGCTTTTCCTGTCAGTTGAGACACTGATTGAAGAATTTGATTCCAGGAATAGGAATAACCTGCTTTCAAACAAAACAATACCCACATGCCTCTGGCTGCCTGAAATAGCAGTCAAAGCTGAGTTTCACTAGAAAAACACACTTTTCTGGAAGTAGGCCAACCTGGAAATAGGGTTCTAGTTTCGCTCTTTGCCACTGTGTAACCTTGGGCCCATCGACCCTCCTTCTCTAGGCAGTCCCCACACCTCCTTGCCCATATACAATTCAGATGCTCAGACAAACTGAACTGAAATGGCCTTTTCATTTTTAACCAGCAAGCATTGTCTGTTCGAGGATGCCTGGGTGACCAGAGACAAGGGGTGCAGGATTAAGAGCAGTAGGGCTGGGCTCAACTGACCCACTGCTGTTGTGATGGTTCGTCATAGAGGGATCCCCCACCTAAGTAAGTGGGTTAGTTCTATGCGGATCTGCCCCGTAAGTGAGAAGAGAGCACTTACTGCAATAGAAGGAAAAAGAGGGGGAAAGGAGAGGGAAAACGAAGTTGTGAAGATGCTCTGCTGGTGAAGAGAAGGAAGGAAATTAAGAGACACAGTTTAAACATGTGTGATTCTAAAATCGTTTAAAAAAAGACAGAAGAAGAAAGAGGGTGCTTGAGAAGAGGTCGAGGTGGGGTAAAGAGTTAAATTTTTAGCTGTACAAAACACTCAGCCACCCCAGAGAGTTCCATGCAAATAAAGCTGTGCAATATGCTGGGCACAAGCAGTCCCAACTATTTTCACCAAATACTGAAGGAAAGGGGAAGGGGGGGAATGTTTGTTTTGAATATTCTAGTTGACCAAGAGTGAACCTGAAATCCATTTTGATTTCAACACTTTTACATGGCATGCCTCACGAGGTCCAGCGCTGGTGAATATGACTGAGGTCTATCTGTCCATTGCCCATGTGGCTTATGTGCTCTGAAGAAGCCTCTTTCTGACCTTGCTTCATCAAGGTACCTGAGATGGGAAGGATGAAGGGTAGTGAATGAGTGGAAGCATCTCCTCTTTCTCTGAGATATTTCTACTCTATGTGGCAATGTTCAGGGTAGCGGAAAGAAGAGAAGCCCTCTAGCAAAAATGTAAGGCTTTTTTTTCCCCACATGCGGGGCCAGAATGCTGGAGCATTAGAGTGGCCTGCTCTCCGGGGGCTCACTGCCTTGAAGATCCGATACACTGACCGTTGCCTTCTTTTCCCCTTCAATGCTGTCAGCCAGGAACCCTCACTTCAACTGTGCATCCCTTAGCTATGGGAGGGGGGCTCCTGGAGCCCAATTTCGGTCCTGATGATGGGCCAGAACCGTGTCACAAAACGCACTGGTTGAACCTCCTCTATGCCTTCCAGAGGACAGGCAGTCTGGTTCACTGGAGGCCCGAGGGTCAGGGAATGACCACCAGTCAACTAGGTCCTGATTCCTCAAAGGTGTCCAGTATTTTCAAAACGCAGATTGAGCCTGGGTGGTCAAATTACTACTTTCACCACAAAAAGCAAACTCTTGGGCATACGCTGTTCCAAGTGAAAAGCACATTTTGCGTTTTTGCAGAGGGGAGGTGCAGGGCGGGGTGCCCCACGCCGCCGACCCCCGGCCCAGCTCTCCAGCTGCCAGGGAGCTGGAACTGCGGCTGACCCGGGAATGACTGCAGACGCCAGAAGGAGCAGAGGGCTGGGCGGCACACAGGCTGTGGTAGGAGGCGGGACCATGCATCTCGTTGAAAGGCTCCCGGCGCCTGCCTGATTGGCGAAGCTCGCTTGCCATCGGGGTGGGCGGAGCCAGTTGTGCGCCGGGCCTCAGGCCCGCCCAGCGGCCGCCAGAAGTGCGTCAGACCCATCGTTGTCTGCAGCGGCTGGGTTCGTGGTCGGGGTGCTGCGTGGAGTGAAGTTGCTGGGCTGCTGCTCTTCTTGCCCCTCCCTGGCTCAGGGCCGCTGGTCGACCCGCACCCTCCGCGCTCCCCTTGGCCTCGATGTTGTCACCTTACAGGCGGCTCTTTGCAGAAGCACGACCTCCTCGGCCCGCTCCTCTTGGTTATCCCGCGCCCCCCGTCGTCTATCGGCCTCCCGCTCTGCAGCGGTCTCCAGGGTTCTCGGACGGTCGGAGCTATGGCGTCCCGACATGCGGCGGGCCGCTGTGCGCCTACTCCTCATCAGGACCCGGCCCTTGGCGGGCGACGACCCCAATCCCAGGTGGAAATTCCACTTTGGCTTCTGACCTCTCCTCGCCTGATGTTCCTGACGTCGTTCTGGACTTCTTTGATTGGTGAGCGGGGTCGCCAGGCTGCCATGAGCTGGGCGGGCAGAGGGTGAGTGGGCGACCTCTTAGAAGGAGACGGCTGGAGCAGACGTGGGTCTGGGCTTTTGAACCGCTGCCCACGCGCGCTGCCTGCTGGCCAGTCCGTAGAGGAGTTGGTGGTGGGGCTGGGCACGTGCAGCTGCGATGGAGCCCCCTTGTTTCAGCCCCTGTGTTGCTGTGGTACCTAATAGCGCTGAAATGGCGGGGGTCGGGGAGCTACCGCCCCAGGGTCCACCCCTCCATCTCCAGGGACTGAGTTCTCCTCAGCCAGGTATACTGGCCCCTGTGTGTGTGTGCGCGGGGGGAGGGGGTGATGGTGCGGTGAGGGCTAAAGTTAGTATTCCGTGCTGAGTTGAAGGCTGGTAAAACTGGGAGGGCCTCGAACGGCCTAATCCCAGATTCCGCTCCCCACTCTGCTCCGCCAGATAGGGTCCTCTAGCAACGACCCTTCTTATTAAATGCACCGGATGCATTCCTGCTTCTTACCCCTGAATAGACCAGGGTTCAAACCCGTGTCCCCTCCATTGGCAGGCGGATTCTTTTTTTTTTGTTTTCGCTTCGCGGGCCTCTCACTGTTGTGGCCTCTCCCGTTGTGGAGCACAGGCTCCGGACGTGCAGGCTCAGCGGCCATGGCTCACGGACCCAGCCGCTCTGCGGCATGTGGGATCTCCCCGGACTTGGGCACAAAGCTGTGTCCCCTGCATCGGCAGGCGGACTCTCAACCACTGCGCCACCAGGGAAGCCCAGGACATTCTTGTAGGTCGCCATTGCCACAGTGCTGCCACAACATACTCATTACATTTTTATGCAAACAATCACACATTCACTTACCCATATTGTCACAAACAGGAATTAACTCACGTAGGCACGTCAAAACAAACATGCTCACACCTCCCAAGAAGCTCACAAGTTATCTCAAACTCAGAAAAAAGTACACTCACACACATACTTCCACACATTCTCTTATACGTGTATACTTACATTCACATATCACACAAAAACACACGTACACAATCATCACATAGGAATATGCTGACATGCACTCACATGCTCACCAATTCACTCATACAGATGAGTACACACAAAATATTCACTTAAACATACAGACTCCTTCACAATAAGGCACTCTCAGCCGTGGAAAGGCTTGCATATACCCAGTAACGTACACTCACCTAGTAACAAGACGCTTTCACACATGAACTCCTAAGAACATGCTGATGAATTCCCTCATACATAAACACTCTCAGATGCACACATACACACACTGACACATTCACTGCACATAAACCTACCCAAGCAGAACTGACACATTCACTGCACATAAACCTACTCAAGCAGTCATTCAACCACATGAGCATGCTGACAGTTTCATGCACATAGAGACCTATATTCATTTCCCAACACACGCATTCACATTTCATGCACCTGAACATGCTCACGATCAGGACCCTACATATACACTTGCACATAAACATGATCACATTCGTCACGAAGCCCCAGCATTCACTCACATAAACTCACAAACATACTCCCATGCTCACATTCCACTCATACAGTGTACTCACACTTTAACAAGCTCACATAAATAAACACAATAAACCCTCACACCTACATGAATATGCTATCATTCATGAACATGCTCACACATTCACATGCACACACAAATGCTTTTTCAATAAATTCAAACATTTCAAATATAATCACACTTGAAGACGTGTAAAAGTTCATATACTCAGGCTCTCAATGTGCATGCTCACCTATAGACACACAATTGCGTTAACACACGTAGTGTTGACTCATCCAAATGTACATACTGACTAAAAACTCAATACTACTCATTCACATTCACACCATATGCTCGCACGTTTACTCAGGTATGCTCACAACTTCACTCATTTCCACGAGCGTGGTCAGACATTGACTCCCTCACTTGAACATGCTCACAATTTCACTGATGTACATACTCAGAGCTGCTCATACAAACACACTGATACATTCACTCCATAAAAATGAGCTGACACCTTCACTCAGTCGCATACCATGATTACCGTTTCTCTCACAGGGATACCCAAAAATATACTCTCCAGTGCTCCCATTTAGCTACCCACATTAACATGCTCACCATCAGGAACATGCTCACGTATGCCCTTGCACACAAATATGCTCGTGCTCACCACAAAGCTCACGCATTCATTAATCCATACACTCACATGAACTCAAGTCATGCGCTCACATTTCACCCACACAGTATACATGCATGAATATGAGCATAAAATACATTCATACACGCCCGTGAACATGCTTTCATCCAAGCATACACTCACAAGGTAATGCATACACATGAACACCAAGAAACCTTTACTTGACCACTCAAATATTCTTCCGTGAGCATACTCCAAGACACGTACAAATTCACATAATCACTTTCAAAAATGTGCATCCTCACATATACGCACAGGATCACACACTGACTGACCAACATTAAGATGAGTATAGTTCACTTCTTGCAGTGAACATCCTGACGAGTTCCTCACATATGTAAACATGCATACATTTGCACTCACACACACACTTCCCTTCACTCACACAATCATGCCGACAACTCAGTGAGTCACAGCAGTATTACCACACATTCACACAGATGAATATGATGAAAAATTCATTCATACGCCATACATATTAGGTTTAGAGTTCCACAATCACACGTTCACTTTCAATTTTATGCAAATTCTCATTGTCTCAAACGGAAACATGCTTATACATTCACTTGCACAGAAATCTTGTTACAGTCACCAAGAATCTCACAAATTCTTACAACACATAAAACACTTTCCCTTACAACACACTTTCACACATGACCTTACTCAGATGTACTCCCACATAAACAAGATAAAAAAGAAACCCACCATATAGTCACTACACAGAAACATGCTAATGTGTCTGTACATGCTCACCATCCATACATACAATGAGTGCAATGAAACATCACTTGAAAAATGCTTGCTCACAATGAAGGGGCATGAGCAGGCTCACACATACACTTACACAGAGACATACATATATACACACACTCACACATTCATCACTCAGCAAAAAGTTTAAGCATTCAAGCATCGAAATATGCCCACCAAGTCACTCATATTTAAAGACGTGCATTCACACACGCGGACTGACACATTCAGTCACACAACGTGGTGACATTCACTCAGCCACATGACCATGCCCACATTCATTCACACACAGGCTCCCACTGAGACATTCACTTACACATGCAGATTAACATTGAGAAGATCAGGATCATGCTTGTAAGAACCCTCACACAAAAACATGCTCACATCCACTATGAAACATAACAGTTTAAAACACACATATGTCAAATTTCAAATGCCATCCTAACACACTGTCACATGTATAAGTTTACACATTCATTCTCACGAGTGTACATGCTTACATATGTTCACACGCTCAAACATTCCCTCAGTCCTGTTAACATGCTGATAGTTCACTCACTCAAATGCACATACAAACTGGCTCACACACATACCCATACTAACATATGCACACTCAGATCCTCAAACATTCCCACAAAGTAGCTCGTACCACACTCGCATAAGCATAATCACATACTCACTTATACACACGAAAGGGATTACAAATTCCCTCACGTTCTAGACACATTCATTGCATGTATATGCACACACTCACACATTCACTTTTCCACGCAAATTATCATTGTCACAAACACAGCATGCTTACAGACTCACTTGCTCAAGAACATACACTAAGAATCTCACCCATTCGCTCAGTTACATAAAATCACATTCACTCACACATGCTCTCAGAGTAGGTTATTCAAATATAGTTGTACGTTATCAAGATCACATGAAAACCACCTGCTCATACCCGCTAATATGCCAATAGGATTGCACATGCTAACAAATGGACGCGTAGAGATGGGAACACAAATATTCACTTTGTAAACACAAATTTACACTTAAGAACGCAATCACCCATGAGCCGGCTCACACTTAAACCGTCATAGAAGACATGCTTGCGTACATAAACATGCTCACACAGTCACTCACAAAACATACTCAAATACTCATTCAAATATGCCCACAAAGTTGCTCACATTCAAAGACATAGCAACATTCATGCATACCGACACATTCACTCCTTCGCACAAACCTACTCAAACGGTCACTCAATCACACGAGCGTACCCACAAATTCATTCACACGGGGACTCAAAGATATATACTAAGATGCTCCCACTAACACATTCACTTACACATGCACATTAATATTGTGAAAATCAGGAACATGCTCCCATGGACACTTACACATAAGTGTGCTCACTTCTAGGTGAAGGTCCAGTAGTCACTCACAGAAGAAAATACACTCACATGCACTTACACTCATGTTTGTATTTCACTCGCAGAAATACACTGAACGATTCAAGTCACGGTAATAAACTATACATATTCACTAACTCAGAGAAACATGATAACAGCTGTACACATGGTCACAAATTTAAACATACAGTTGAACACACAAACATGTCAGCATACACAGATGTACAGGTTCACATATTCACTCTAAAGAAGATAAATGCTCGCATAGAAGCGCGTGGTTACACATTCACTCACATTACCACTTGCATTCACTATGCAAATGCATATAGTGACAACTTACCCACATCCATACACATGGTAACTAACGTACATTCACACCCAAATCTTCATACTTTCACACACTCACAAAAAGTATCCCACACCTCACTCACTTTCATGAGCTGAATTACGTATTCATTCACTCATGAAAGTGATTACAAATTAACTCACTTGCAGATATGCTCATTGCAGTTATAAACACCCATTCACACATGCACATTATTATTGTCACTAAGAGTAACAAGCTCATATATTCACTTGCACACAAATATGGTCACACCAAGCTCACAAATTCACTCAATTACACTACTTAAGAATAGTTGCATTCACTCACTCACATGCTCACAAATTACTTTATTCAAATATATTCACTCATTTATGAGATCACTTGAAAAACAAACTCACTGACTGAGAACTCAGCATTACACTAACCTGCATTCACATGCTTATAAATTTATTTATACAGATGAGCACACATACATGTTCACTGTAAGTGTGCAGATTTACAGCCAGGAAATTACTCTTGCCCCTAAACCGTCTCACACATAGCCTGTTGCACACAGATATCCTGCCTTACATAGAGGTACACATTCACTCAGAAAGCACACCAAATATTCACAAACTCAAACTCAAAAATAGACTCACATTCAAAAACACATGCATTTACACTCACACACTGACACATTCACTCTTTCACACAAACATGCTCCAACGTGCATTCAATCAAACGACCATGCTCACACATTCTCTCGAACTGGGATACGAATATATATAGTCAGATGCTCCCACTCACACCTTCACTTACACATGTCATTCACAGTCTTAACCTCCAAAATGTGCTCACATGGATGCACGAACACAAACATGCTCACATCCACCTTGGAGCTCGAACATTTGCTCACAGAAGAAAATACACTCACATGTCCTTCCATGTACACACCCATAATTTACACGAATGCTCACACTACCTTAACTAGCTGAAAACAGTGAATCTGATACTTATTCCCTAACGTGCTAACATCCATACACATGGTCACAAATTAAAAGATGCACTTGAACACGCACAAACATGTACATCAACACAAATATTGTCTCAGATTTACATGTTCATATATTCAGTGTTGTGAGTGGACCAGCTCAGATATACGCATACTTTCAAACATTCATTCACTAATATTAACATGCTTAAAATTCACTACTCAGACACGTGAAGTGACAAATTTACTTACACATATACACATATACACATATATACCCCTTCAGACACTCAGGCATTCATATACCTACCCAAAATTTCCCACATCACCCTTGTGAGCAAATGCACACATTCACTTATACACACAAGAGTGATTGCAAATTCGCACACATTCCAGACATGCTCATTGTGTGTATATGCACAGTCCTACACATTCATTTACTCATGCAAATTTTTGGTCATAAATATTAACATAGTCACAAATATAATTGCACACAAACATGCTCACACTGACTTAGAAGCTCACAAATTCACTCATTTCTATAAAAACCCTTACATTGACTCACACATATGGGCATGAATGACCTCATTCGAATATACAGCTGACCCTTGAACAACAAGAGTGTCACCTGTGTGGGTCCACTTATATGCGGATTTTTTTCAATAAATATACGGCTAGCCCTCTGTATCAATGGGTTCTGCTTTCACAGATTTAACCAGCTGCATATCACGTGCTATGTTTATGATCCACAGTCGGTTGAGTCCGCGAATGCAGACTACGGGGATAGAGAGGGCTGACTATGGGACTTGGACACTCTCAGATTTTGGTATCCTTGGAGGGTGCTGGAATGAGTCCCCCGTGAATAGTCTGCAACTACTGTAGTCACATATTAACAAGGTCACAAGAAAACATACTTGCTCATCCACTATACGTGAATATGCTAACATGATTCGCAGGCTTACAAGTTCATTTATACAGATGAGCATACAAAAGTGTTCACTTTAAGCGTGCCAACGTAGATGCAAGAGATCACTCTCACCCACGAACAGGCTCACCTACACACTGTCACAGACAGATGGGCTCACATACATACACTCACACATTCACTCACTGACAAAACACTTAAACACTCAGACATTCTCAAACTTGCCCACCAATTCACTCCCACTCACAGACACACATACATTTACACGTACATACTGACATTCACTCCTTCACACGAACGTGCTCAAACACTCAATCACATGACCATGCCAAGAGATTCATTCACACAGGGACACAAATGCATACATTCAGGAGCTCCCACTCACACATTCACGTACACATGCACATTTTCACTCTTAGAATCAGGAACATGTTCACATAGGTATTCACATACAAACACGCTCACATCCTCCATGAAGCGCAGAATATCCACTCAGAGAAGCAAATACACTCACATGCACTTCCACTCATGTTTATTCAGGTTTCACTTACACAAATATACTCACCTGTGAACTAGCTCACCACAGTGAACCTGATACACGTTCACTTACTCATACAAACATGCTAACCCCCATGCACATGGCTGCAAATTCAAGGGTACGCTTGAACATACATTTACAGCAGTCCTCAGAGACTGAAATACTAGCACACTTTGAGATTACAAGGCCGCATATTTACTCTCACAAATGCACAAGCTCACGTACATGCTCACTTGTTCACTCACATTATCATGCTTACAGATAACTCACTCAAACACATATACTGGCAAATGTACTCACACATACTAACATACATTCACACTTGGTGGCTCACCGTTCACACACACACAGTAGCCCCACCTCATTCAGATTATCATCATCAATCATGCACTTAAAACATAAACATGGTTACAAGTTCACTCACACTCCAGGTACACTCATTTCATTTACACATGCACACACCCATTCCCTTACCCATATAAAATATCCTTGTCACCAACAGTAACATGCTTACATATTGAGTTGCACAGGAACATGCTCACAATCAGCAAGAAGCTCATGATTTCATTCCTTCACTTAAAAAACCATTACATGCATTCCCATATACATGCTCCCTTTTTCAAATATATTCACACATAAACAAGAACACACAAAAAACACATTTACCCCCAACTACTCAGAATTATGCTAATCTGCCTTCACGGGCTTACAAATTCATTCGTACAAGTGAACACACTTAAATATTAATTTTGAACACAAATTTGCACCTACGAAAACACTCTCACCCATGAACATGTTCACACTTATGTCACACAGAGATCTGCTTACATACAGTCACATGTTTGCACACTCCCTAAACACACTCAGATTTGCCTACAAATTGAAGTTTAAAACACATACGTTCACATGCATCCACTTACACTTTCACGGCTTCACATAAACATGCTGATATATTCAGTTAATTTCATGACCATACTCATAAGTTTACTCACATGGGGACCCGAATATAAACACTCAGATGCTTCCCAATGCTGTTACTCACACTTTCACTTGCACATGCACATTCTTGAAATCAGGAACATGCTTACGTATAGATGTACACACAGATATGCTCACATCCACCGTATAGCTCCAACATAAGCTCACAGAAGAAACTCGCTCATATGGACTCACATTCTCACATTCTCTCACATGAATATGCAGACACATTACCTAGCTCAGCAATGATCCGGACACATTCTCTCACTCACAGGAACATAGTAACATCAATATTGTCAATACAAAAGTATGCCATATGGAGTTTAAGGCATGGAAGGCTTTTTTCAGGACCATTGTAATAGGGGCCAGGGACTATTGCCATAGGGAAAATAAACTCAACTCCACATACAAGACAGACAGATGACAGTTTATGGCCAACAGGGAGGGTGAGGGAGTTAGTGAATGGCAGATTACTGAGAGGAACTTAGGTATTGTGTTGGTTAATTTTAGGTGTCTATTTGATTTGAGTAAAAGATGCCCAGATTGTTGGTGAAACATTTCTTGGTGTGTCTGTGAGCAAGATTCCGGAAGAGATTAGCATGTGACCTGGCAGACTTAGTCAAGAAAATTGCCTTCATCAATGCAAGTGGGCATTATCACAATCTCTTGAGGGCCTGAATAGAACAAAAAGGCAGTGGAAGGATGAGTTTTCTCTTTGCTTGAGCTGGGACATCCATATTATTCTGCTCTTAGACATCACTACTCCTAGTCTGGGACCTTTGGACTTGGACCAGGATTTGCAGCATCAGTCCCCTGATTTTTGGGCCTTCAATCTTGATCTGGGACTTTCCTGTTTGTCAGGCCTTCAGACTTAGAGTGGTTTATACCACTGGCGTTCTTGGTTTCCCAGCTTACAGACAGCAGATTGTAGGACTTCTCAGCCTCCATAATCTCATGAGCCAATTACTATAATAAATCTCCTCATCTATATCTATATCTATATCAACATCTATATCTCTATATAACAGAGAAATAGCATTAATATAAAGATATATCTATAAATATACAGATATTAGATATCTGACATAGCTATCTAGATATATATACCTACCATTGATATTGATCTGTAGATATAGATAGATAAGCTATCTATATGCCTATCTGTTTCTTACTGGTCCTGTTTCTATGGAGAACCCTGACTAACACAAGGATGAAGGGAGGCTGGGGGGTGGAACTTGATTAGACCTCAAGAGGAGGGATGAAGAGCTTAGATACCAAGGAGGGGGGATTCTTGCTAAACTGGCCTAGGAGGATTTTTGCTAAAACTGGGCTTGGCAGGCCAAAGATAGGATCAAGCTTGAGGCCTAGTGAAGAAGAGGACTCAGAATGGCCTCAAGTTTGGTTAAGAAGGGAGTTACTGTGAGTTCCCCTTCTTGTGCAAGGCAAGAAGAGGCATTCTTTTTTCCTGTGAACAATATAAGTCCATTTCTCATTCAGTCACCTTTTGTTCATTAAGGAACAACTGAGCCATCTGCTGATGTTTGGTAGTAGAGGATATTTGCTGGATCATGCCAGCAATGAGGCATTTAATGAGGAGGGTTTCTAAGAAAAGGAAAAGAAAGATTAATGTTTGTAGTGGACTATTTGAAGCCAGCTTCTGAGTCCAGAAGGACAGCCCATTGAAGATGCTGGGCTTGAAGCATGTTTAGATGGTGGAGTGAGGATGGCAGTGGCAATCTGATGGATTTCCTAGTTTACAGTGGATGTTTTCTGATGGCCTAGACATCAGTTAGGTTTGGGTAAGATCATCCACAGTCATGATTATTTCGTGGAGCAGAGCATGGAAGATAAAGTGAATTTCCCGAGTGGCCCACACGGCAGCAGTTCCAGGCACGAGGATCATACATGATCTGCTGCAGGGAAGAGTCCTTTGAAGTTTACATCAAGTTGTCCAACTTCAGCTCACAGGGCTTCTTTAGATCCTGTGAAACAAAGCCCGTTAGAAGAAAACCTAAGGATCCAGTAAGAATCTGGGTGGTCAGCTTTGAGTTCTCTGCGATGTCAAATCAGGAGGGTTGGAGAAAAATTGGAAACATTAGTTTGAAGAGTTGTAGCCAGATGTTGAAGGAAATTGGAAGAATTGAGAATTTGGTAAGGACTGACAAAATGTGTGAGATAGCAGGAGCTAGTCCAATTCACATGTAGGTAACACAACCACGTAGTTTACAAAGAAGTGCAAATTAGCTGAAAGATAATGAACGGGACCAGAATCTCATCCCTCACAAGGGTGTGTTTTGTATTGAAATATAAAATTTCACTCAACCGTCACTTCCTTTTTTTTTTTTTTTTTTTTTTTTTTTTTGCGGTACGTGGGCCTCTCCCTGTTGTGGCCTCTGCCGTTGCGGAGCACAGGCTCCGGGCCGCTCCGCGGCATGTGGGTTCCTCCTGGACCGGGGCACGAACCCATGTCCCCTGCATCGGCAGGCAGACTCTCAATCACTGCACCCCCAGGGAAGCCCCGTCACCTCCCTTTTGATCAAAGATAATCAAAGTAAGATTATTCTTGCTTATAGAGTGTCTGGTCTTACTAGATTTGGCTTGCTTATTTGCACAATTGCAGCAAGAATGATAATTGACCACATAGGCCATTTTTAGTTTACTCTGCTGGAACTTTTCAGAAGGAGTCTCACTCCGATTGGACTTTTAAAAGCCTCTCAAAGCTAGGAATCCAAGCCCAAATCTCACCACCACAATTCCCCTGCGGTACCTATAGATCTGGGTAAATTAATCTCTTCTTGAAGGCCCCCAAAATATCCTAAGTTTCCTAGGCCTGCCAGGAGGTGACCTCTCCCACTCACCTATAAGGCTGAGAAAGCTGTAAACCAGGTTCCAGGCCCATTTTCCCAAGAAGACTTCGTAAGCATTGGCTCCATAAAGTCACCTTTAGTTCCTTAAAACTATCTGGTCATGTCTGATTATATATATTGTTCTCAACTATGATAGTCTGGGACTTCCCTGGTGGTCCAGTGGCTAAGACTCTGTGCTCTGAATGCAGGGGGCCCGGGTTTGATCCCTGGTCAGGGAACTAGATCCCACATGCCACAACTACGAGTTTGCATGCCACAACTAAGGATCCCACATGCCGCGACTAAAAGACCCCACATGCCACAGCTGAAGTTCCCGCATGCCGCAACGAAGATCCCTCGTGCCGCAACTAAGACCTGGTGCAGCCAAGTCAATCAATCCATCACTATTTTTAAAAACACTGTATTCTTTCAAAACATGATAGTCCACTCAGAGCTTTGGTCATATAGTCAAATCAATTATGTTCTGTTCCCAGGAGGAAGGATTCTTAGTGAACCTAAGCAGTTCATTGTATTACTGTGAAAATAAGAATACTTAGTAAGAATATTCAAATTCTAGAGTGATCAGGCAGGCAAAAAAAGATAAATACTTCATTTCTGCTTACAGAAGTATGATCTACTAAACTGTTATGAATTGTAGATAGCTGAAGTTAGAAAAGTAGGCAGTTCTTTATATCCAGAAAACAGAACATTAAAGCATCAGCAGTAGTGCAAGCAAAAGCCATAATCGTCCTTGACCAATTCATTCAGCCCTATGTAATTCTTGTTGTGCTTGATCTTGGGTTAGCCATCTCATGAACTTATCAGCTTCTCCAGGAGAATTCTGGAAATCCTGACTCAGGCCGGTGGTACGGTCTCAAAGTTATTTAAGCAATGCCATTAGGAGTTCTGTGCCTCAAGAGTACCTGGCATAGTCCTTTCTGTGGGACTCCAAGATAGTGCCATTTTGTTGACGATAATTACTGTGGCCTGTAGCTGATTGCAAGAGCTTTCAGGGAGGCATCAAACTAAAACAAGTGTGGATGACAAAAGAGTGAAAATGGCCATGGTAAAAGACGTGATGAAAGTTCATTATAAAAATGATGCAATTGCCAAGGACATTTGGTTGTTTCTGTGGCATACAACATTTTAAGACACTAACTGGCATGACAGCTGATAACATTATGCTGATGTTGTCTAATTCTAAGGCAAAGCAGCACCAAGATACGTCATGGACAGCAAGGGCACTGACATTTATAGGAATTAATACAACTTCTGAAGTATTTGTATTAATAACATTTTACACATAGAAATATAAACTAGAGAAGGTGAAGCATCTCTTCATATTTGGCAGTGCTTCCTGTGCAACTCAACTTATCAAATAAACCTACTTATTGTAACATCTCTCATTTACAAGGTGAAAGAACAAACTCTGGATTTTCCGCAGGCCCTCTGGGAAATATCAGTGTCAGTATGAGATCAAGCAGATTTCATTTAGGATTTGAATTTGGAAAGACCAAATATCACTAGTTGTTAGAAATGGCAAAAGATTTGTACACTTGGCTAAATAGAATCATGGGTCACTAAGAAACTATTTGGCCACCTATTTAACCAGAGTACTAACATAAGATTTCAAAAGTAAATATTGGAAGTAATGTGATTAAAAAGAGCCTTCTCTCTTTTAGAAGTAAGAAGACTCATTTATCTTACAAATAAAGGACATGATAAATCAACAAGAAGCACAGGAAATTATTCTGATAAGACACAGAATCTCTGCTTTCTATGGAGATTACTTAGAAGGTAAGGAAAAACCTATTATCATCTCTTATTAAGAGCAAACCTAAGAGGGTTTTGTCTTAGCAACTTTCAAATATACAATATAGTAGTATTAACTGTAGTCATCACGCTGTACATTACATCCCCATGACATTTATTTTATAACTAAGAGTTTGTACCTTTTTTATGGCTTCATAGCTGCGTTTCATTTTTTAATATATTTTTATTGAAGTGCAGTTGATTTACAATGTTACGTTAGTTTCTGGTGTACAGCAAAGGGATTCAGTTATATATATAAATATATATATACATATATACATATATATATATACACAAAGACACACATTCTTTTGCATATTCTTTTCCATTATGGTTAACAACAGGATATTGAATATAGCTTCCTGTGCTATGCAGTAGGACCTTGTTGTTTACATATTTTATGTATAGTAGTTTATATCTGCAAATCCCAAACTCCTAATTTATCCCTTCCCCACCCCCTTTCCCCTTTGGTAACCATAAGTTTGTTTTCTATGTCTGTGAGTCTGTTTCTGTTTTGTAAATATCAATAAGTTCATTTGTATCATTTTGTACTAGATTCCACATGTAAGTGATATCATATGATACTTGTCTTTCTCTGTGTGACATACTTCACTTAGTATAATAATCTCTAGGTCCAACGATGTTGCTGCAAATGGCATTATTTCATTATTCTTTATGGCTGAGTGGTATTCCATTGTATATATGTACCACGTTTTCTCTATCCATTCACCTGTCGATAGACATTTAGGTTTCTTCCGTGTCTTGGCTGTCGTAAATAGTGCTGCTGTGAACATTGCAGTGCATTTATCTTTTTGAATTAGAGTTTTCTCTGGATATATGCCCAGGAGTGGAATTGCTGGATCATATGGCAACTCTAGGTTTAGGTTTCGAAGGAACCTCCGCACTGTTTTCCATAGTGGCTGCACCAATTTAATTTCCCACCAACAGTGTAGAAGGGTTCCTTTTGCTCCACACTTTCTCCAGCATTTAGTGTTCGTAAACGTTTTTTTAAAATTTTATTTTCTTTTCTTTCTTTATTTGGCTGTGCTGGTTCTTAGTTGGGGCACGTGGGATCTTTGTTGCCCCGTGCAGGATCTTCATTGCACGTGGGATCTTTTAGTTGTTGCATGCAGGATCTTTAGTCGTGGCATGTGGGATCTTTGGTTGTGACATGTGGGATCTTTCAGTTGTGGCATGTGGGCTCTTACTTGTGGCATGCGGGGTCCTTTAGTTGTGGCATGTGGGATCTAGTTCCTCGATGAGGGTTTGAACCTGGGCTCCCTGCATTGGGAGTGTGGAGTCTAAACCATTGGACCACCAAGGGAAGTCCCTGTTTGTAAACTTTTTGATGATGGCCATTCTGACCGGTGTGAGGTGATACCTCATTATAGTTTTGATTTGCATTTCTCTAATAATTAGTGATGTTGAGCATTGAAGAAGATGTCTTCTAATCCTAGTTTTTTTGAGAGCTTTTATCATGGAAGTTTCTTGAATTATGCTAAAGGCTTTATAAATGTCTCTTAAGATGATCATGAGGATTTTTCTGGTATTCTGTTAGATGTATTACACTTTGATTACTTTTTTTAATATAAATTTATTTATTTTTATTTTTCTCTGCGTTGGGTCTTCATTGCTGTGTGTGGGCTTTCTCTAGTTGCGCTGAGCGGGGGCTATTCTTCATTGCAGTACGCGGGCTTCTCCTTGCAGTGGCTTCTCTTGTTGCGGAGCACAGGCTCTAGGCGTGCCAGCTTCAGTAGTTGTGGCACGTTGGCTCAGTATTTGTGGCTCAAGGACTCTAGAGCGCAGGCTCAGTAGTTGTGACACACGGGCTTAGTTGCTCCGGGGCATGTGGGATCTTCCCGGACCAGGGCTCGGACCCGTGTACCCTGCATTGGCGGGTGGATTGTTAACCGCTTCTCCGGCAGGGAAGTCCCTACACTGTGATTTCTTTTCTTTCTTTCTTTCTTTCTTTCTTTTTTGCTGCTGTTGCGTCTTCGTTGCTGCATGCGGGCTTTCTCTAGTTGCAGTGACTGCAGGCTACTCTTCGTTGCGGTGTGCGGTCTTCTCATTGCGGTGGCCTCTCTTGTTGCGAAGCATGGGCTCTAGGCACGCAGGCTTCAGTAGTTGTGGCACTTGGGCTCTAGAGCGCAGGCTCAGTATTTGTGGCGCATGGGCTTAGTTGCTCCGTGGCATGTGGGATCTTCCCAGACCAGGGCTCGAACCTGTGTCCCCTTCATTTTTGGGTGGATTCTTAACCACTGCTCCACCAGGGAAGTCCCTACACTGTGATTTCTTAATGTTAAATCAACATTATATTCCTGGGATACAAATCCAAATCAACATTATATTCCTGGGATAAAAATCCTTTGGTCAGGGCATACAGTCTTTGTGTATGTTCTTGGACTGCTACAGGCATTATACCCAAGGAGTCTAGGTCGTTTACAGGGAGAGTCCAAAACGGGTTCCAAACAGGCAAGTACAAACAGGCAAGAAACTCATACAATATGGAAGATTCTCTTCTATCATTATACACAATCATGCATGAAGTGAATCTTTTTTTAGAATGAGAAAAAGTTCATAATGAAAGAAGATAACAACTACCATGAACAAAAATTACAAAATATCACACACACACACACACACACACAAACACACAATGCCACATATGGCATGATTCCACTTCTATGAAATGTCCAGATCAGGCAAATCCATAGTGGCAGAAAGGAGATTAGTGGTTGCCAGTGTTTGAAGATAGGAGGGAATGGGGTATGACCGCTTCCTGGGTATAGGGTTTCTTTTTGAGTTGATGAAGATGCTCTGAAACTAGATAGGGGTGATGGTTGCACAGCATCGTGAATGTACTAAAAGAACTGATTTGTACATTTTATTTTTAAAACTTTTTATTTGATTTGTCCATTTTAAAGTGACTGAAATCATTAATTTTATGTTATTTTATTTTCACTTTAGTTTAAAAATAATAAAGGAAGAAATGTGCAACCCCGTCTTAACAGAGAAGAGGCTTCTTGTAAAAAAAAAAAAAAAAAAAGCCTGAGTTGGGACGTTAAGGATGATTAGGGCTTAGAAAGTCAGTTTTGGCCAAAGCTATGCATAAGGTCTAGTTAGAGGAATGAAGATGGGCAAAGATCCATTAGAAGAAAGAGAACATAGCATATTTGAAGGATTAAAAGATGATCTGTGCAGCTACAGCAGTGAGCATGGAATGTGTTCATTTTGTGATGTATCCAGACATTAATTTGCACTTACTCTGTGCCAAGCTCGACATCAAGTAGGCCCTTGTAAAGTATTAGCTCATTAAATCTGTACAGCAATCCGATGAGGTTGGGACTATTTTTCACCTCATTTACTGATGGAGAAATTGAGAATTATTATAGAAGACAGGATTTGAGATATTAACTCCTGAGCCCAAGATCTCACAGCCTGTAAGTGAACTGGAACTTTTATCCAGGCAGTCTGGTTTGAGAGCTCACACCCTTTAACTGCCACAGCTGCCCAAAGACACCAGGTCCTGCCTCTGCAGGGCAGCTCATCTCATGAGTTTAAAGACACAGGGGATTGGAAAGTGTTTCTGTGTAGAGTTTATGTTTACAGTTTGCCTAAAGTTCAACCGAAACAAGCTTTACCCATACACTCACACACACCCACTCAACCCTCCAGATACGTTCCTGAGTCATACAACGTTTTTGCTTCTACATAGTGTTTGCACAGATTTTACCTTTAGACCTCCCAATTCTTCCCAAATCTTAAGGGTATTTTGAAATCCTTCAGGTAGAAACACTGCCTCACCTGAGAGTGGTGTTCCATCAGGGGCGCAGGCAGAGGTGTTGAGTATATCTGAGGCTAGGATATTAAACCAACATATGGGGAAGGAAGCTTTTTTCCTAATCTCTGAGTTTCCTAGGTGGCCATGGGAGAAAGAAGAGAAGTCATTATGTACATGAAATTTTCTACATCAAAATTAATGATATATGTAAATTTCATTAAAATCTGTCAGTGGTTCCCTATTTACTATCTAAACATGAGTACACTTCCTAACAAAGGTCTTAAATTTTGTTTTTGTGTTTTTGGAAGTGGGTGTGACTGATGTTATAGTCACTTCTGTGTTTATTTTGTGTCAGAAGGCACACTGTTTGCATTCTTTGTCAGGATATATAAGAGGAAGTAGATGCGAGGTAAGTAAAATTTGTTTAATATCTGAGCTCAAAATTCTATAACCTGTTCTAAGTTTCTGGGTCTCTGTCAACCCTATTTTGCCTTTCCAGCTGGCTCACTATTAAGCTGTGCCTGTAGAGATTTCCTGAGAGAGACAAGACGTCTGAAGGAAGGAGAATCTACCATGTCTTGTCTCTGTTCCTGTTCCTCTCTGTATCACCCCCAAAGACAAGAATAGTCTTGCAAATGAACTTTTATTACTTTATTTATTTTGTTTTTATTTATTTATTATTTTTGGCTGTGTCAGGTCTTCGTTGCTGCGCATGGGCTTTCTCTAGGTGCGGCGAGCGGGGACTACTCTTCGTTGTGGTGCGCGGGCTTCTCATTACGGTGGCTTCTCTTGTGCAGCACGGCCTCTAGACTTGCGGGCGTCAGTAGTTGTAGCACGCGGGCTCAGAAGTTGCAGCTCACAGGCTCTAGAGCACAGGCTCAGTAGTCGTGGCTCACAGGCTAAGTTGCTCCGCAGCGTGTGGGATCTTTGCGGACCAGGGCTTGAACCCATGTTCACTGCATTGGCAGGTGGATTCTTAATCACTGTGCCACGGGGAAGCCCTCTGATGAATTTTTAAGAAGAATTCTTTGATATGTCTTTTATATAATTGTGATATGTTCTTTATCCTTTCATCGGCCCAGAACACTTAGCTTGTCTCCATTCCTTGGCTCTTGTGAATAATGCTGCAATGAGCATAAGGGAGCAGAGCAGAAATCACCTCCTTTGGATCTGTTTTCAGGAGTGGGATTGCTGGCTGATCTGACAGTTCTACTTTCAGTCTTTTGAGGAACCTCCATGCAGTTGTCCACAGTGGCTGCACCATTTTACTTTCCCACCAACAGGGCACGAGGGTTCCCTTTTTACCACACTCTTGCCAACACATGCTGTCTCTTGTCCTTTTGATAATAGCCATCCTAATAGGTGTGATGTCTTAATTGCAGCTTTGATTTGCATTTCCCTGATGGTTAGTGATGCTGAACACCTCTTCATATACCTATTTGCCAGTTGTATGTCTTCTTTGGGAAAATGTTTATTCGAACCGTGTGCCCTTTTATTAATTATTGGTTGATGTTTTTTTTTTTTTTTTGCTGTTGAGTTGATTGAATTCCTTTTATATTTTGCATATTATCCCCTCAACAGATAACATGATTTGCAAATATTTTCTTCTGCTTCATAGGTCAGTTGCCTTTTCATTTTGTTGATTGTTTCCTTTGCTGTGCAGAAACTTTTGAGTTTGATGTAGTCCACTTGTTTATTTTTGATTTTGTTGCCTTTGTTTTGGTGTCATTTCAAAAAAATATCATTGCCATAACCTATGTCAAGGAGCTTACCCCTGTGTCTTCCTCTAGGAGTTTCACAGATTCAGGCCTTACGTTTAAGTCTTTAATCCATTTTGAGTTCATTTTGGGGTATGGTGTAAGATAAGGCTCCAGTATAGTATCTTTGCACGTGGATATGCAGTGTTCCCAGCAGCATTTATTGAAGAGACTATCCTGTCCTCATTGTGTGTTCTTGGAGTTCTTGTCAAATAGTTGAACATATACGTGTGGGTTTATTTCTGGGCTCTATATTTTGATCCATTGGTCTATATATATATATATCTGTTCTTATGCCACTACCATACTGTTTTCATTACTATACCTTTGTCATATAATGAAATCAGGAACCATGATGCCTCCAGGTTTGTTATTTGTGGGGTGGTTCATCAAAGGGTACAAATGATCAGTTATAAGATGAATACATTCTAGGGATCTAATGCACAGCATGCAGATTTAATTTAAGATATTGTATGGTATGCTGGAGACTTGCTGAGAGAGTAGATCTTAGTTTTATCCCACGCACCACCCCAAAAAACCTTCAGCTATGTGAGGTTATAGATGCATAAATTAGTTTGACTGTGGTAATCATTTAACAATGTGTACGTACACCAAGCATCACATTGTTCCCCTTCAATATACAAATTTTATGTGTAAATTATACTTCCATATAGTTGGAGGGGATGGGAGGAATGTGTATCCTGTTCACATGGAAAAAATTAATTACTATAAACTGTCAGAGGTGAAGCACAGTATTTGGGTTACTAGAAAAATAGACTTATAGTCAGCTGTCTTCAATAAACTCAATGAGCAAAAGGAAACAGTGATCAAAGAACTAGGAAACAATGAGAAAGATGTATCCCAAAGAGATAGAAATTATAAATAGGGACAAAGTAAAAGATCTTCAGCTGAAAAGCACAGTAAGTGAAATGAAAAATTAATAAAAGATGTCCAACAGCAAATTTGAACAGGAGAAAAAGAATCAGCAAAGTTTAAAAGGTTAGTTGAAATATCCAGTCTCTGGAAAGGAAAAGAGGAGCAGAAAAAGCAAAGAATGAAGAATAATGAGCAAATCCTATGAGACTTATATGCATCAGCAAGCTTATCAATGTACACATAATGACAGTGGCAGAGGCAGAGGAGAGAGAGAAAGGGGCAGGAAATCTTTAAAGAAATGATGCCTGAAAACCTCCAAACTCGGAGGAAAGACATGAATCTACACACCCAGTAAGTTCTACAAACTCCAAGCAGGATAAAATCAGAGATCCCCACCTAGGCACATCATGATCAAATTATCAAAAGTCAAAGACAAAGAGTGAACCTTGAAAACAGCAATAGAAACAACTCCTCATATACAAGTAATCGTCGGTAAGATTTGTGCGCATTCCTCTACAGAAACCACAGAGGACAGGTGGCATTGGAATGGCATATTAAAAGCGTAGAACAAATGAACAAAAATACCCTTTCCACCAAGAATTCTATATGTGGGGGAAATGAAGGGGAGTTAAAGACATTCCAAGACAAACAATAACTGAGAGAGTACATAGCTAGTAAGCTTGCCCTATAGAAAGTACTGAAAGGAGTCCTTCAGGCTGAATTGAAAGAATGCTGGGCACGTATTTGAAGCAATATGAAGAAATAAACCACAAAGGCCAAGGTAACTACACAGGTAAACGCAGAAGCCAGTATTGCTGCACTTTTGGCTTATATCTCCTTTTTGTTCTCATATATGATTTAAAATACAAATGTATAAAGCTTTAACTATAAATCTCTGTTAATGGGCACCAAATATACAAACATGCCGTGTGTCACCATAATTAAATAAAGAAATGGGGCAGAGCTAGGGAAAAGCAGAGGTTTTGAATACTATGGCAACTATCTCCGTATTAATACAAACTTGATTATTATAAAGCTAAGATACTAATTGTAACTCCCAGTGTAACCACCGACACTGCCCCCACAAAAAGCTCCAGCACTAAAAAAAAACTAAAACAGTACAGCAGAAGGAGTGATAAAGGATCACTTTGTACACTATAAAAAGTAATTAATAACAGAAAGTAGAGTAATTGAGGAGTGAAGGAACAAAAAAGACTGACATGTGGAAAATAAATAGGAAAATGTCAGGAAAACTCTTTCCTTGTCAGTAATCAAAACAATAACCATAGATAAAACTGTTCAATGAAAAGACAGCACCAGTGAGTGAACTTCAGGCAGTCACCTTAGCGCTGGATGCTCTGGCCAACAGTTAGCACCATCTGCACATTTTCATAGACAATCAGGCCGTTGTCATCGGTCTGGCTGTCTGGTCCGGCCCGTGGTGGCAGCGACGTTTCCTTGTGTAAAACTGTCCCCTTTGGGGTAAAGAGCCTTGGGAATCTCTTGGCCCACAGACTCCCAAATTATAAATCCAGGTCACACGTGTCTCTACATATACTAAAACCACTACGCAGGGCTTCGCCAAGACCCTCCTTATGGGCTTTGGAGTTCCGGGCCTTATTGATGGTGATCGAAGCATGCATTTTACTTCACAGGATACACCACGCTGGGCTCTTGAACAGCCTTCAGTGGACCTTATGCCTCCCTACCTGGCCTTAGGCTGCAGGACTCAAGAGTTCCAGAGTGGCTTACTTCCACAAGTTCAGATTCCATTACACGAAAATGGCACGTTTCTGTCGCTTGCAACACGCCAGAGGTGAATTATAGTATAGGGTCTGACTGCATCCTTTGATGTTTGACTGCTGAGGGCTTTTAAACGTCAACCCTCCCTCTTCCCCACTGCCCCACCCTCCACTCTCTCCTTTGGCACGGTTGTCGGGTGGAGGGCAGGAGGAGTGGGCATCAAACGACACTAGCTACTGCCAGCACAAGGGAACTGTCATGCTGGCCCCATCCACTAATCACAGTAGAACTCCCAAAGCAATTTCTTCCATTCCTGACTCTCTGAAGTCTATTTTGGAGCAGCTTGAAAAGGATGCCCTGCTCTCCCCCCAGAAGCCTCCTCACGTAAGGAATACACTTTGCATCGCGTCTCGGTAGAGTGTGTGTGTGTGTGTGTGTGTGTGTGTGTGTGTGTGTGTGTGTGTGTGTGGTGTCTCCAGTCTTGATTGACCGTTGAACCCAACTTGGGATAGGAGGACTCCATAGTGACTCAGGGTGGCAACAACAGCTCTTCTCCTCAGCCTTCCCAGGAGCGCACTGCAGAATGTGTGCTTCCCATCTGTGAAGCGTTAGGATGTGTCAAATTAGATGTCCTGGATCCCAAGGCAGTGTGCTTACTGGAAGTAAGGGACATAGCTTATGTTCTCCTGAACGTGAAGTTACAGCTGACACCCAGTCTAGCTTCTATGCCCATCAACAGTAGTAACTGGGATTAGCATAAAATAGTTGTTGATTTCTTCCTCGTTTTCAGCATTCGTTACCCTTGACCACTCGGCTAAGTGGGGCTGAGTACAACAAAAAGTCTGGGACTGTTGACCGAGAAATGACTCTAGGAAGCCTGTGCTGTTAAGGTCTGCCATGCTGTATTAGACTGCTCAGGCTGCCCTAATAAAATGCCATAGGCTGGGCGGCTTAAACAAGAGAGTTACTTATTTCCTACAGTTCTGGAGGCTAGGAAGCCCAAAGTCAGGGTGTCAGGACGGTGGAGTTCTTGGTGAGGGCCCTCGTTTTGGCTTGAAGATAGCCACCTTCTTCCTGTGGCTTCACGTTGGGGTGGTGGGAGGAGAGTACCATCTATGGTCTCTTCCTATAAGGGCAATAATCCCAATGTGTGGACCCCAGCCTCCTGACCTTACCAAAACTGAATGACCTACCAAAGACCCAGTCTCCAAATACCATCTCCTGGGGGTGGGGTGGGGCTGGGGACGGGCTTCTCGTATGAATTTGGGAGGCAAGGGGTGTACACAATCCAGTGCAGAGCAGGTGCTCAGACCAGTCTTTAAAAGAAATCTCTCTCTCTCTCTCTCTCTCTCACTCTCTATCTCTGTCTCTCTTCCCTCTCTCTCTCTGTCTTCATTTCTTGGAGGCTGCAACGGAATTGGGGAGCCCTGATGAAACACTCTCCAGCTCCAGTCTTTACTGCTTCTTCCACTCTCCATTCTCACTGCATCCATATCGACTCTGTATGTCCTCTTCTAAGGAGCCTTAACAGCATTAAAACCTCCAAATTCTCTTGCTGTCTCTTGTGGGAGGTTTTAAGCGTTGCTGAGATTTGATCTATACACCTTCTCTCTCTCTCTCGGTTTTGAACTAAGTGTGTCTGTATCAGCGTTAGCTGCCCCAGGGTGGCAATTGGGGAACACATGCAGGTTCCCATACCCCAGGGCGCCGCCTTTAGGGGTTTTGTAGTTTTGCTCTTGCAGTGGTGGAATGAAAAGAAGGGATTCCTGTGCGATCACAGAGGCTGAGGGTGAGCTGGCCCTTTAAGGCCTCCAGGAAAAGTGAAGACCTTGATCAATCATTGGACGGTGGTGCTGTCAATCCTTGGCTGCTGGCAAATGAGCTTAGAGTCGGCGCTGGAGGAAGTGGCCCTTCGTTGACCCTTGTAAGGTCCGCCTCCCGTCACCAGCCAATCAAGCTCTTTCCCGCCTTGTGCGCAGCAGCCGCGGCCCAGTATCGCTGGGGCGCTCCGCGGGCAGGCCGTCTGCACTTCCCGTAGCGGGGCTCGCAGGGGAGTCTTGTCTGACTCTTGTCCCCTGGGCAGCCTGCTTCTCTGCAACCCCAACCCCGTCCCGGTGGCCCAGCTGCCAACAGCGTCCGCTCCCTCAGCGACACTCAGCGCAGCGGCCGCCATCTTCCCCACGGTCGTCACTGCAGCCCGATCCGTGTCTGGCGTGTCCCTCCAGCCATGTCTGCCACAGAAGAGCATGGGCCGATCCCAGGTGGCCAGGATAGAGCTGGTGGCAGGGCGGGTGGTGACCCCAGTCCCCTCGGGGTCCATGCCTCCCCTTCTGGAGTGATGGATGGAGTCGAGGGGGCCGCGGCCCTTCTGGCTTCCCTGGGGCTCTCCAGAGCCCTTCACGGGGAGGATGGTGGGCAGGAGGCCGCCCAGGCCACAGTGGCAGAAGACTGGGATGCAGAGCTGGTGGAAGAGGAGGCGGAGGAGTTTGAATTAGACACCGAGGACAGGGAGGAGGCTGAGTACCAGTCAGAAGAGGGGGAGGAAACTGAGGAAGAGGTCGAGGAGGAGGAAGAGACAGAAGAGGAGGACGAGCATGGGCAGGGAGGCGCGGGAGTGGTCGCAGGCCGCGGGGCGCCCGCAGTGCAGTTTCATTCCCTGCTCCGGGATGTGGCCCATTGTCTTCTGCACCACAGCCACTACAAGGACCGTGTCCTGGTCGGGCCCCACGCCAGCCGCGTGATGGTCAGGCGCCGCTCCCAACAGCCCTCGGACCCTGCAGAGGCTGTCGAGCTTCCTCACGGGCAGGAAGACTTGGGAGAGGCAGGTGACGTCTGGGGGGGCGAGTACCAGGCAGAGGAACACCGCCCTGGGAGCCGCGGGAGCCTGTGGATGGGCTGGCATCCCAGAAGGCAGAGGAACTGGTGGCAAGGGCAGGGGAGGCTGAGTTCTGGGCGGGCGAGGTACTGGCTGATGCCTCCGAGTCCTGGGTGGCTGGAACTTGTGGACCTGTCAAAGGGGCCGAGGCTGGCTAGGGGAGGCCCAGTCCCCTGTCCCTTGCACCCCCTGCTGTGTCATCGGCCTCAAAGGCAGGGTGCACTCAGCGCTGGCCTCTGGCGGTTAAGCAGTGGGTCAAAGCTCTCAGAAACCTTCAGGCACGATATGCACAAGTAGAAGCCCAATTCTCTAAAGAACTTTAGGATCTTGAGAAAAAGTATGCTGCCTTCTACGAACTGAAGGGCAAACGAATGGCATACCTCACTTTTGGTTGACGGGCTTCTAAAAATGTTAAGATTCTTAGTAGGATGACCTGAGAAAATGATGAATTGGCACAGGGGCACTTTTCAGTGGTTGAGGAATCAATGAGGTTCACGGTAGAATTTGTCTTGAAATGGGGTGAAAATTTTCCAGTGACGGTCTGGCAGAAACATACAAAATTGCTCTCAGGATCAAATGATTTCGATCCCTTCTCCAAAGGGCCAGAAATAATCAGCAGCACAGTGTGTGTGAGATCTCCTGGAAAGAGGGGGAAAATGTTGTGAAAACTGTCAAGCAGCAGAAGTGTGAGGGCCAAGGAAGTGCTGTATCAACCAGTAGGAACATGACCAGCTAGTCTTCTTATTTATTTATTTATTTTCTGACATATTTCTCTTCTCCAGATCCTCCTGAGAGCAGAGAACTAGATTCTGCTGCTGATTTTAAATTGGGAAATGTTTCCCACCACCTTGGGATGCCAAAGTCCGTATCATTCGACACTAAAGAAGAGAGTGAATATCATTATGAAAATGCTGAGGAAGAGAAAGAGGATGGAAATGAAAAAGCAGAAGAAGGACCGAAGCTGGATATGGTCTCAGCAGAGGGCAGCTCTGGAGAATACAAGGTATTATTGTATAGTAGTGCAACCGGACCTGACATATACCTGTTACTGACAGCTTTATGTTTTGTTTTGTTTACATCCTTAATCTATTTTTTGTTTATCTTTTTAACATCTTTATGGGAGTATAATTGCCTTACAGGGGTGTGTTAGTTTCTGCTTTATAACAAAGTGAATGACCGATAGTATACCTATATCCCCATTTCTCTTCCCACTTGCGTCTCCCTGCCACCCTCCCTATCACACCCGTCTAGGTGGTCACAGAGCTCCGAGCTGATCTCCCTGTGCTATGCAGCTGCCTCCCTTTAGCCATCTATCATGTTTTTAATTGTTTTTGTAAAATAATAAGAAAAAATTGTTGAAATTTAGTTTTGGAAAAACAGTTTAATGATAATAATGTACTTGTATTCTAGATGGTATAGAAGGAAGTGTGTTCTGAAATGTATTTCATTTACAGCCACAAGTCCTTTGTCCTGTAGCTTTAAGTCTACTGCAGATGGGAAATTTATCAGACCTGGAAATAGAGACCTATATTTTTTTAGAGGTCTAATATATAGAGACCTATATTTTTAGAGACTGGTCACCAGGAGAAGCAGCTAAAGCGACTAAGCTGTGCACTAGCTGTACCTTCATCACCTGGCCACAGAAATGAAGTCTCTTGGAATAGCAATGCCTTTGAGACGGGGACTCCTTACAAAGTAGTAAAAAGTTAAGGATTTCAAATAAGACTGCATTTCATGAGTAATTCACAAATATTAGTTCAATTTAGATGTTTTATTCAAAAGGAAAGAAAATTAGCCATAGTATTATTATTGGCTCTCACTGAGTTGGTAATTCAATCCTAGTTTCTCTTTCCGCTACCCATTCATCTTTTCCTTTCTCTCTCTCATCTCTCTCTCTCTCTCAGTATCACACTCTTTCTTTCTCCCATTCTTAATTTTCACACCTGTGGATATTTGATAACAGCCTCATTCTCATTATACAGATATGGAAACTGAAGGTCTGGGATTATAAGGGATTTATGATTTGGTAAGGAGCATAGGCTCTTAAGGTGGAAAGACACTTAAATCAGAGAGTGGCCTTTCAAGAAAAAAAACTAACATATATAGTGGTTGGCAAGAGAGAGATGTGGTTGGTGTGATGAAATGATGTGCACCCTGACAACCAAGGGTCTGGGTTATAAGAAGAAAACATTTTGTTTTCTCCTTGGAGAGCCAGGAGATGTACATAGTATTGACTCATATTTAGAAAGTCCCTGGTGCATGTTATTGGTGTACAATTGTTAATTGACTCTTATCCCATCCTACAGTTGGAAGACATAAAAAGAAGTGGACAGCGAAAGAAAAGAAGAATTTGTCCTTCACGGAGATTCTAGTTTTCATTAGCCCACAACACAGATTTTGTTTCAAAGTTCAACATCCCAAAATGATATTAACTGCTATCTGACTTTATTCTTACCTTTTACATATAAATTTGACAGTATTGTTCACATTGAAAATAAAAGCTTGTTTGACATGAATAAGCTGCAGAGGTTTTTTTTTTAACATAAATAACACTGACTCCAATGTATCTTTGTTCTATGTATTTCGGCCCACCTTACTGTCATTGAAAGGGATTTCTTTCAAGTATTTGGTAAGCCTGTTTGACATCCTTTTAGAGCAGCCTCAAATAAATTAAAATATTAGATTATAAACAACTTGTGTGATGATAGAGATGGTGGCCCAGCCTCTAGTATATGTTATTGAACGAAACTGATGGATGACCTAGCTTGCCTGGGGACCAGATGGTGCTATTGGCCCGCCATGGAGCAGCAGCATCAGCATCAGCATCAGCATCAGCTGGGAACTTGTTTGAAATGCAAATTCTCAGACCCTGCCCCAGACCTACTGGATTGGATATTCTGAAGGTAGGCTGCTAGCCATCAGGTTTTGACAAGTCCTCCAAGTGCTACTGAAGCACACTAAAGTTTGAGAACCACTGCTTTAGAGCAGTGGGGGAAACGTTTAACTACACCTACAGTAGAACTAGCCTTAATTCACTGACTTGGTACTATTGCAAGTAAACTGAACAGGATGGTAAGATCTGGACTGAGGAAGGTACTAGAATTCTCAGGGGCCTGAGACACAAAGACCTCCCGGAGGGAGGTGTTAGTTTCCTAGGTTTACCGTAACAAATTACCACAAAGCAGGTGGCTTAAAACAACCGAAATTTATTCTCTCACAGTTCTGGAGACTAGGAAGCCCAAAGTCAGGGTGCCAGCATGGTGGAGTTCTTGGTGAGGGCCCTCGTTTTGCCTTGAAGATAGCCGCCTTCTTCCTGTGGCTTCACGTTGGGGTGGTGGGAGGAGAGTACCATCTATGGTCTCTTCCTGTCAGGGCAATAATCCCCATGTGTGGACACCAGCCTCCTGACCTTACCAAAACTGAATGACCTACCAAAGACCCAGTCTCCAAATACCATCTCCTGGGGGTGGGGTGGGGCTGGGGACGGGCTTCTCGTATGAATTTGGGAGGCAAGGGGTGTGCACATTCCAGTGCAGAGCAGGTGCTCAGCACAGTCTTTAAAAGAAATCTCTCTCTCTCTCTCTCTCTCTCTCTCTCTCTCTATCTCTGTCTCTCTTCCCTCTCTCTCTCTGTCTTCATTTCTTGGAGGCTGCAACGGAATTGGGGAGCCCTGATGAAACACTCTCCAGCTCCTGTCTTTACGGCTTCTTCCACTCTCCATTCTCACTGCATCCATATCGACTCTGTATGTCCTTTTCTAAGGAGCCTTAACAGCATTAAAACCTCCAAATTCTCTTGCTGTCTCCTGTGGGAGGTTTTAAGCGTTGCTGAGATTTGATCTATACACCTTCTCTCTCTCTCTCGTTTTTGAACTGTGTCTGTATCAGCGTGAGCTGCCCCAGGGTGGCAATTGGGGAACACATGCAGGTTCCCATACCCCAGGGCGCCACCCTTTAGGCGCATTGTAGTTTTGCTCTTGCAGTGGTGGAATGAAAAGGAAGGGATTCCTGTGCCCTCACAGAGGCTGAGGGTGAGCTGGGCCTTTAAGGCCTCCAGGGAAACTGAAGACCTTGATCACTCATTGGAGGGTGGTGCTGTCAATCCTTGGCTGCTGGCAAATGAGCTTAGAGTCGGCGCTGGAGGAAGTGGCCCCTCGTTGGCCCTTCTAAGTTTCGCCTCCCGTCACCAGCCAATCAAGCTCTTTCCCGCCCTGTGCGCGGCGGCCTCGGCCCAATCTCGCCGGGGCGCTCGGCGGGCAGGCCGTCTGCTCTTCCAGGAGCGGGGCTCCCAGAGGCGTTTTCTCTGACTCTGGTGCCGTGGGCAGCCGGCTTCTCTGCAGCCCCCACCCCGTGCCGGAGGCCCCGCTGCCAACAGCGTCCCCTCCCTCAGCGACACCCAGCCCGGTGGCCGCCATCTTCCCCGCGGTCGTCACTGCAGCCCGATCCGTGTCTGGCGTGTCCCTCCTGCCATGTCTGCCACCGAGGAGCGTGGGCCGATCCCAGGTGGCCAGGACGGAGCTGGAGGCGGGGCGGGTGGCGACCCCAGTCCCCTCGGGGTCCGTGCCTCCCCTTCGGGAGGGATGGATGGAGTCGAGGGGGACGCGGCCCTTCTGGCCTCCCTGGGGCTCTCCAGAGCCCTTCACGGGGAGGATGGTGGGCAGGAGGCCGCTCAGGCCGCAGTGGCAGAAGACTGGGATGCAGAGCTGGTGGAGGAGGAGGAGGAAGAGCTTGAATTAGACATCGAGGACCAGGAGGAGGCTGAGTACCAGTCAGAAGAGGGGGAGGAAACCTGAGGAAAAGGTCGAGGAGGAGGAAGAGACAGAAGAGGAGGACGAGCATGGGCAGGGAGGCGCGGGAGTGGTCCCGGGCCATGGGGCGCCCGCGGCGCAGTATCAGTCCCTGCACCGGGATGTGGCCCATTGCCTTGTGCCCCAGGACCACTACCACGTCCATGCCGTGGCCGGGCCCCACGCCGAATTCGTGATGGTCAGTCGCTGCTCGCGACGGCCCTCGGACCCTGCAGAGGATGCCGCGCCTCCTCAGGGTCAGGAAGCCCCGGGAGAGACAGGTGAGGTCTGGGGGGGCGAGTACCAGGCAGAGGGCCCCCCGCCCTGGGAGCTGCGGGAACCCGCAGAGGGGGCGGCATCCCAGAAGGCAGAGGAACCTGCGGCGGCGGTAGTGGAGGCCGAGTTCTGGGTGTGCGAGGTCCTGGCTGATGGCTCCGAGTCCTGGGAGGCTGGGGCGTGTGGACCCGACGACGGGGCCGAGGCTGGTGAGGGGCGGCCCAGTCCCCTGTCCCTTGCAGCCCCTGACTGGGCATCGGCCTCAAAGGCAGGGTGCACTCAGCGCTGGCCTCTGGCGGTTAAGCAGCGGGTCAAAGCTCTCAGAAACCTTCAGGCACGATATGCACAAGTAGAAGCCCAATTCTCTAAAGAACTTTAGGATCTTGAGAAAAAGTATGCTGCCTTCTACGAACTGAAGGGCAAACGAATGGCATACCTCACTTTTGGTTGACGGGCTTCTAAAAATGTTAAGATTCTTAGTAGGATGACCTGAGAAAATGATGAAGTGGCACAGGGGCACTTTTCAGTGGTTGAGGAATCAATGAGGTTCACGGTAGAATTTGTCTTGAAATGGGGTGAACATTTTCCAGTGACGTTCTGGCAGAAACATACAAAATTGCTCTCAGGATCAAATGATTTCGATCCCTTCTCCAAAGGGCCAGAAATAATCAGCAGCACAGTGTGTGTGAGATCTCCTGGAAAGAGGGGGAAAATGTTGTGAAAACTGTCAAGCAGCAGAAGTGTGAGGGCCAAGGAAGTGCTGTATCAACCAGTAGGAACATGACCAGCTAGTCTTCTTATTTATTTATTTATTTTCTGACATATTTCTCTTCTCCAGATCCTCCTGAGAGCAGAGAACTAGATTCTGCTGCTGATTTTAAATCGGGAAATGTTTCCCACCACCTTGGGATGCCAAAGTCCGTATCATTCGACACTAAAGAAGAGAGTGAATATCATTATGAAAATGCTGAGGAAGAGAAAGAGGATGGAAATGAAAAAGCAGAAGAAGGACCGAAGCTGGATATGGTCTCAGCAGAGGGCAGCTCTGGAGAATACAAGGTATTATTGTATAGTGCCACCGGTCCTGACATATACCTGTTACTGACAGCTTTATGTTTTGTTTTGTTTACATCCTTAATCTATTTTTTGTTTATCTTTTTAACATCTTTATGGGAGTATAATTGCTTTACAGGGGTGTGTTAGTTTCTGCTTTATAACAAAGTGAATCACCTATAGTACACCTATATCCCCATTTCTCTTCCCACTTGCGTCTCCCTCCCACCCTCCCTATCCCACCTGTCTAGGTGGTCACAGAGCTCCGAGCTGATCTCTCTGTGCTACGCAGTTGCTTCCCACTAGCTATCTATCATGTTTTTAATTTTTTTTGTAAAGTAAATAAGAAAAAATTGTTGAAATTTAGTTTTGGAAAAACAGTTTAATGTTAGTAATGTGCTTGTATTCTAGATGGTATGGAAAGAAGTGTGTTCTGAAATGTATTTCATTTACAGCCACAAGTCCATTGTCCTGGAGCTTTAAGTCTACTGCAGATGGGAAATTTATCAGACCTGGAAATAGAGACCTATATTTTTTTAGAGGTCTAATATATAGAGACCTATATTTTTAGAGACTGGTCACCAGGAGAAGCAGCTAAAGCGACTAAGCTGTGCACTAGCTGTACCTTCATCACCTGGCCACAGAAATGAAGTCTCTTGGAATAGCAATGCCTTTGAGACGGGGACTCCTTACAAAGTAGTAAAAAGTTAAGGATTTCAAATAAGACTGCATTTCATGAGTAATTCACAAATATTAGTTCAATTTAGATGTTTTATTCAAAAGGAAAGAAAATTAGCCATAGTATTATTATTGGCTCTCACTGAGTTGGTAATTCAATCCTAGTTTCTCTTTCCGCTACCCATTCATCTTTTCCTTTCTCTCTCTCATCTCTCTCTCTCTCTCAGTATCACACTCTTTCTTTCTCCCATTCTTAATTTTCACACCTGTGGATATTTGATAACAGCCTCATTCTCATTATACAGATATGGAAACTGAAGGTCTGGGATTATAAGGGATTTATGATTTGGTAAGGAGCATAGGCTCTTAAGGTGGAAAGACACTTAAATCACAGAGTGGCCTTTCAAGAAAAAAAACTAACATATATAGTGGTTGGCAAGAGAGAGATGTGGTTGGTGTGATGAAATGATGTGCACCCTGACAACCAAGGGTCTGGGTTATAAGAAGAAAACATTTTGTTTTCTCCTTGGAGAGCCAGGAGATGTACATAGTATTGACTCATATTTAGAAAGTCCCTGGTGCATGTTATTGGTGTACAATTGTTAATTGACTCTTATCCCATCCTACAGTTGGAAGACATAAAAAGAAGTGGACAGCGAAAGAAAAGAAGAATTTGTCCTTCACGGAGATTCTAGTTTTCATTAGCCCACAACACAGATTTTGTTTCAAAGTTCAACATCCCAAAATGATATTAACTGCTATCTGACTTTATTCTTACCTTTTACATATAAATTTGACAGTATTGTTCACATTGAAAATAAAAGCTTGTTTGACATGAATAAGCTGCAGAGGTTTTTTTTTTAACATAAATAACACTGACTCCAATGTATCTTTGTTCTATGTATTTCGGCCCACCTTACTGTCATTGAAAGGGATTTCTTTCAAGTATTTGGTAAGCCTGTTTGACATCCTTTTAGAGCAGCCTCAAATAAATTAAAATATTAGATTATAAACAACTTGTGTGATGATAGAGATGGTGGCCCAGCCTCTAGTATATGTTATTGAACGAAACTGATGGATGACCTAGCTTGCCTGGGGACCAGATGGTGCTATTGGCCCGCCATGGAGCAGCAGCATCAGCATCAGCATCAGCATCAGCTGGGAACTTGTTTGAAATGCAAATTCTCAGACCCTGCCCCAGACCTACTGGATTGGATATTCTGAAGGTAGGCTGCTAGCCATCAGGTTTTGACAAGTCCTCCAAGTGCTACTGAAGCACACTAAAGTTTGAGAACCACTGCTTTAGAGCAGTGGGGGAAACGTTTAACTACACCTACAGTAGAACTAGCCTTAATTCACTGACTTGGTACTATTGCAGGGAAACTGAACAGGATGGTAAGATCTGGACTGAGGAAGGTACTAGAATTCTCAGGGGCCTGAGACACAAAGACCTCCCGGAGGGAGGTGTTAGTTTCCTAGGTTTACCGTAACAAATTACCACAAAGCAGGTGGCTTAAAACAACCGAAATTTATTCTCTCACAGTTCTGGAGACTAGGAAGCCCAAAGTCAGGGTGCCAGCATGGTGGAGTTCTTGGTGAGGGCCCTCGTTTTGCCTTGAAGATAGCCGCCTTCTTCCTGTGGCTTCACGTTGGGGTGGTGGGAGGAGAGTACCATCTATGGTCTCTTCCTGTCAGGGCAATAATCCCCATGTGTGGACCCCAGCCTCCTGACCTTACCAAAACTGAATGACCTACCAAAGACCCAGTCTCCAAATACCATCTCCTGGGGGTGGGGTGGGGCTGGGGACGGGCTTCTCGTATGAATTTGGGAGGCAAGGGGTGTGCACATTCCAGTGCAGAGCAGGTGCTCAGCACAGTCTTTAAAAGAAATCTCTCTCTCTCTCTCTCTCTCTCTCTATCTATCTCTGTCTCTCTTCCCTCTCTCTCTCTGTCTTCATTTCTTGGAGGCTGCAACGGAATTGGGGAGCCCTGATGAAACACTCTCCAGCTCCTGTCTTTACGGCTTCTTCCACTCTCCATTCTCACTGCATCCATATCGACTCTGTATGTCCTTTTCTAAGGAGCCTTAACAGCATTAAAACCTCCAAATTCTCTTGCTGTCTCCTGTGGGAGGTTTTAAGCGTTGCTGAGATTTGATCTATACACCTTCTCTCTCTCTCTCGTTTTTGAACTGTGTCTGTATCAGCGTGAGCTGCCCCAGGGTGGCAATTGGGGAACACATGCAGGTTCCCATACCCCAGGGCGCCGCCCTTTAGGCGCATTGTAGTTTTGCTCTTGCAGTGGTGGAATGAAAAGGAAGGGATTCCTGTGCCCTCACAGAGGCTGAGGGTGAGCTGGGCCTTTAAGGCCTCCAGGGAAACTGAAGACCTTGATCACTCATTGGAGGGTGGTGCTGTCAATCCTTGGCTGCTGGCAAATGAGATTAGAGTCGGCGCTGGAGGAAGTGGCCCCTCGTTGGCCCTTCTAAGTTTCGCCTCCCGTCACCAGCCAATCAAGCTCTTTCCCGCCCTGTGCGCAGCGGCCTCGGCCCAGTCTCGCCGGGGCGCTCGGCGGGCAGGCCGTCTGCTCTTGCCGTAGCGGGGCTCCCAGAGGCATTTTCTCCGACTCTGGTGCCCTGGGCAGCCGGCTTCTCTGCAGCCCCCACCCCGTCCCGGAGGCCCCGCTGCCAACAGCGTCCCCTCCCTCAGCGACACCCAGCCCGGTGGCCGCCATCTTCCCCGCGGTCGTCAGTGCAGCCCGATCCGTGTCTGGCGTGTCCCTCCTGCCATGTCTGCCACCGAGGAGCTTGGGCCGATCCCAGTTGGCCAGGACGGAGCTGGAGGCGGGGCGGGTGGCGACCCCAGTCCCCTCGGGGTCCGTGCCTCCCTTTCGGGAGGGATGGATGGAGTCGAGGGGGACGCGGCCCTTCTGGCTTCCCTGGGGCTCTCCAGAGCCCTTCACGGGGCGGATGGTGGGCAGGAGGCCGCTCAGGCCGCAGTGGAAGAAGACTGGGATGCAGAGCTGGTGGAGGAGGAGGAGGAGGAGGAAGAGCTTGAATTAGACATCGAGGACCAGGAAGAGGCTGAGTACCAGTCAGAAGAGGGGGAGGAAACTGAGGAAGAGGTCGAGGAGGAGGAAGAGACAGAAGAGGAGGACGAGCATGGGCAGGGAGGCGCGGGAGTGGTCGCGGGCCATGGGGCGCCCGCGGCGCAGTTTCAGTCCCTGCGCCGGGATGTGGCCCATTGCCTTGTGCCCCACGGCCACTACCACGTCCGTGTCGTGGCCAGGCCCCACGCCGAATTCGTGATGGTCAGTCGCTGCTCGCGACGGCCCTCGGACCCTGCAGGGGATGCCGCGCCTCCTCAGGGTCAGAAAGCCCTGGGAGAGACAGGTGAGGTCTGGGGGGGCGAGTACCAGGCAGAGTGCCCCCCGCCCTGGGAGCTGTGGGAACCTGCAGAGGGGGCGGCATCCCAGAAGGCAGAGGAACCTGCGGCGGCGGTAGTGGAGGCCGAGTCCTGGGCGTGCGAGGTCCTCGCTGATGGCTCCGAGTCCTGGGAGGCTGGGGCGTGTGGACCCGACGACGGGGCCGAGGCTGGCGAGGGGCTGCCCAGTCCCCTGTCCCTTGCAGCCCCTGACTGGGCATCGGCCTCAAAGGCAGGGTGCACTCAGCGCTGGCCTCTGGCGGTTAAGCAGCGGGTCAAAGCTCTCAGAAACCTTCAGGCACGATATGCACAAGTAGAAGCCCAATTCTCTAAAGAACTTTAGGATCTTGAGAAAAAGTATGCTGCCTTCTACGAACTGAAGGGCAAACGAATGGCATACCTCACTTTTGGTTGACGGGCTTCTAAAAATGTTAAGATTCTTAGTAGGATGACCTGAGAAAATGATGAAGTGGCACAGGGGCACTTTTCAGTGGTTGAGGAATCAATGAGGTTCGCGGTAGAATTTGTCTTGAAATGGGGTCAACATTTTCCAGTGACGGTCTGGCAGAAACATACAAAATTGCTCTCAGGATCAAATGATTTCGATCCCTTCTCCAAAGGGCCAGAAATAATCAGCAGCACAGTGTGTGTGAGATCTCCTGGAAAGAGGGGGGAAATGTTGTGAAAACTGTCAAGCAGCAGAAGTGTGAGGGCCAAGGAAGTGCTGTATCAACCAGTAGGAAGATGACCAGCTAGTCTTCTTATTTATTTATTTATTTTCTGACATATTTCTCTTCTCCAGATCCTCCTGAGAGCAGAGAACTAGATTCTGCTGCTGATTTTAAATCGGGAAATGTTTCCCACCACCTTGGGATGCCAAAGTCCGTATCATTCGACACTAAAGAAGAGAGTGAATATCATTATGAAAATGCTGAGGAAGAGAAAGAGGATGGAAATGAAAAAGCAGAAGAAGGACCGAAGCTGGATATGGTCTCAGCAGAGGGCAGCTCTGGAGAATACAAGGTATTATTGTATAGTGCCACCGGTCCTGACATATACCTGTTACTGACAGCTTTATGTTTTGTTTTGTTTACATCCTTAATCTATTTTTTGTTTATCTTTTTAACATCTTTATGGGAGTATAATTGCTTTACAGGGGTGTGTTAGTTTCTGCTTTATAACAAAGTGAGTCACCTATAGTATACCTATATCCCCATTTCTCTTCCCACTTGCGTCTCCCTCCCACCCGTCTAGGTGGTCACAGAGCTCCGAGCTGATCTCCCTGTGCTACGCAGCTGCTTCCCACGAGCTATCTATCATGTTTTTATTTTTTTATTTTTTTTTTGCCACTTTTATTTATTTTATTTTTTTTTAATTTTTTAATTAGTTTCTGCTTTATAACAAAGTGAATCAGTCATACATATACATCTGTTCCCACATCCCTTCCCTCATGCATCTCCCTCCCTCCCACCCTCCCCATCCCACCCCTCCAGGCGGTCACAAAGCACTGAGCTGATCTCCCTGTGCTCTGTGGCTGCTTCCCACTATCTCTCTACCTTACGTTTGGTAGTGTATATATGTCCATGCCTCTCTTTCGCTTTGTCACAGCTTACCCTTCCCCCTCCCCATATCCTCAAGTCCATTCTCAAGTAGGTCTGTGTCTTTATTCCCGTTTTGCCCCTAGGTCCTTCATGACTTTTTTTTTTTTAAATTCCGTATATATGTGTTAGCATACGGTATTTGTCTTTCTCTTTCTGACTTACTTCACTCTGTATGACAGACTCTAGGTCTATCCACCTCATTACAAATAGCTCAGTTTCGTTTCTTTTTATGGCTGAGTAATATTCCATTGTATATATGTGCCACATCTTCTTTATCCATTCATCCGATGATGGACACTTAGGTTGTTTCCAGCTCCGGGCTATTGTGAATAGAGCTGCAATGAACATTTTGGTACATGTCTCTTTTGGAGTTATGGTTTTCTCAGGGTATATGCCTAGTAGTGGGATTGCTGGGTCATATGGTAGTTCTATTTTTAGTTTTTTAAGGAACCTCCATACTGTTCTCCATAGTGGCTGTACCAATTCACATTCCCACCAGCAGTGCAAGAGTGTTCCCTTTTTTCCACACCCTCTCCAGCATTTATTGTTTCTAGATTTCTTGATGATGGCCATTCTGACTGGTGTGAGATGATATCTCATTGTAGTTTTGATTTGCATTTCTCTAATGATTAATGATGTTGAGCATTCTTTCATGTGTTTGTTGGCAGTCTGTATATCTTCTTTGGAGAAATGCCTATTTAAGTCTTCTGCCCATTTTTGGATTGGGTTGTTTGTTTTTTTGCTATTGAGCTGCATGAGCTGTTTATAAATTTTGGAGATTAATCCTTTGTCAGTTGCTTCATTTGCAAATATTTTCTCCCATTCTGAGGGTTGTCTTTTGGTCTTGTTTATGGTTTCCTTTGCTGTGCAAAAGCTTTGAAGTTTCATTAGGTCCCATTTGTTTATCTTTGTTTTTATTTCCATTTCTCTAGGAGGTGGGTCCAAAAGGATCTTGCTGTGATTTATGTCATAGAGTGTTCTACCTATGTTTTCCTCTAAGAGTTTGATAGTTTCTGGCCTTACATTTAAGTCTTTAATCCATTTTGAGCTTATTTTTGTGTATGGTGTTAGGGAATGATCTAATCTCAGACTTTTACATGTCCCTGTCCAGTTTTCCCAGCACCACTTATTGAAGAGGCTGTCCTTTCTCCACTGTACATTCCTGCCTCCTTTATCAAAGATAAGTTGGCCATATGTGCGTGGGTTTATCTCTGGGCTTTCTATCCTGATCCACTGATCTATCTTTCTGTTTTTATGCCAGTACCAGACTGTCTTAATTACTGTAGCTTTGTAGTATAGTCTGAAGTCAGGGAGCCTGATTCCTCCAGCTCCGTTTTTCGTTCTCAAGATTGCTTTGGCTATTCGGGGTCTTTTGTTTTTCCAAACAAATTTTGAAATTTTTTGTTCTAGTTCTGTGAAAAATGCCAGTGGTAGTTTGATAGGGATTGCATTGAATCTGTAGATTGCTTTGGGTAGTAGAGTCATTTTCACAATATTGATTCTTCCAATCCAGGAGCATGGTATATCTCTCCATCTATTTGTATCATCTTTAATTTCTTTCATCAGTGTCTTATAATTTTCTGCATACAGGTCTTTTGTCTCCTTAGGTAGGTTTGTTCCTAGATATTTTATTCTTTTTGTTGCAATGGTAAATGGGAGTGTTTTCTTGATTTCATTTTCAGATTTTTCATCATTAGTGTACAGGAATGCCAGAGATTTCTGTACATTAATTTTGTATCCTGCTACTTTACCAAATTCATTGATTAGTTCTAGTAGTTTTTCGGTAGCATCTTTAGGATTCTCTATGTATAGTATCATGTCATCTGCAAACAGTGACAGCTTTACTTCTTCTTTTCCAATTTGGATTCCTTTTATTTCCTTTTCTTCTCTGATTGCTGTGGCTAAAACTTCCAAAACTATGTTGAATAAGAGTGGTGAGAGTGGGCAGCCTTGTCTTGTTCCTGATCTTAGTGGAAATGGTTTCAGTTTTTCACCATTGAGGACAATGTTGGCTGTGGGTTTGTCATATATGGCCTTTATGATGTTGAGGAAAGTTCCCTCTATGCCTACTTTCTGCAGGGTTTTTATCATAAATGGGTGTTGAATTTTGTCGAAAGCTTTCTCTGCATCTATTGAGATGATCATATGGTTTTTCTCCTTCAACTTGTTAATATGGTGTATCACATTGATTGATTTGCGTATATTGAAGAATCCTTGCATTCCTGGAATAAACCCCACTTGATCATGGTGTATGATCCTTTTAATGTGCTGTTGGATTCTGTTTGCTAGTATTTTGTTGAGGATTTTTGCATCTATGTTCATCAGTGATATTGGCCTGTAGTTTTCTTTCTTTGTGACATCCTTGCCTGGTTTTGGTATCAAGGTGATGGTGGCCTCGTAGAATGAGTTTGGGAGTGTTCCTTCCTCTGATATTGTTTGGAAGAGTTTGAGAAGGATGGGTGTTAGCTCTTCTCTAAATGTTTGATAGAATTCGCCTGTGAAGCCATCTGGTCCTGGGCTTTTGTTTGATGGAAGATTTTTAATCACAGTTTCAATTTCAGTGCTTGTGATTGGTCTGTTCATATTTTCTATTTCTTCCTGAGTCAGTCTTGGCAGGTTGTGCATTTCTAAGAATTTGTCCATCTCTTCCAGGTTGTCCATTTTATGGGCATAGAGTTGCTTGTAGTAATCTCTCATGATCTTTTGTATTTCTGCAGTGTCAGTTGTTACTTCTCCTTTTTCATTTCTAATTCTATTGATTTGAGTCTTCTCCCTTCTTTTCTTGATGAGTCTGGCTAATGGTTTATCAATTTTGTTTATCTTCTCAAAGAACCAGCTTTTAGTTTTATTGATCTTTGCTATCGTTTCCTTCATTTCTTTTTCATTTATTTCTGATCTGATTTTTATGATTTCTTTCCTTCTGCTAACTTTGGGGTGTTTTTGTTCTTCTTTCTCTAATTGCTTTAGGTGCAAGGTTAGGTTGTTTATTCGAGATGTTTCCTGTTTCTTAAGGTGGGATTGTATTGCTATAAACTTCCCTCTTAGAACTGCTTTTGCTGCATCCCATAGGTTTTGGGTCGTCGTGTCTCCATTGTCATTTGTTTCTAGGTATTTTTTAATTTCCTCTTTGATTTCTTCAGTGATCACTTCGTTATTAAGTAGTGTATTGTTTAGCCTCCATGTGTCTGTATTTTTTACAGCTCTTTTCCTGTAATTGATATCTAGTCTCATAGCATTGTGGTCAGAAAAGACACTTGATACAATTTCAATTTTCTTAAGTTTACCAAGGCTTGATTTGTGACCCAAGATATGATCTATCCTGGAGAATGTTCCATGAGCACTTGAGAAAAATGTGTATTCTGTTGTTTTTGGATGGAATGTCCTATAAATATCAATTAAGTCCATCTTGTTTAATGTATCATTTAAAGCTTGTGTTTCCTTATTTATTTTCATTTTGGAAGATCTGTCCATTGGTGAAAGTGGGGTGTTAAAGTCCCCTACTATGATTGTGTTACTGTCGATTTCTCCTTTTATGGCTGTTAGTATTTGCCTTATGTATTGAGGTGCTCCTATGTTGGGTGCATAAATATTTACAATTGTTATATCTTCTTCTTGGATCGATCCCTTGATCATTATGTAGTGTCCTTCTTTGTCTCTTCTAGTAGTCTTTATTTTAAAGTCTATTTTGTCTGATATGAGAATTGCTACTCCAGCTTTCTTTTGGTTTCCATTTGCATGGAATATCTTTTTCCATCCCCTTACTTTCAGTCTGTATGCATCTCTAGGTCTGAAGTGGGTCTCTTGTAGACAGCATATAGATGGGTCTTGTTTTTGTATCCGTTCAGCCAATCTGTGTCTTTTGGTGGGAGCATTTAGTCCATTTACATTTAAGGTAATTATCGATATGTATGTTCCTATTCCCATTTTCTTAATTGTTTTGGGTTCGTTATTGTAGGTCTTTTCCTTCTGTTGTGTTTCTTGCCTAGAGAAGTTCCTTTAGCATTTGTTGTAAAGCTGGTTTGGTGGTGCTGAACTCTCTCAGCTTTTGCTTGTCTGTAAAGGTTTTAATTTCTCCATCAAATCTGAATGAGATCCTTGCTGGGTAGAGTAATCTTGGTTGCAGGTTTTTCTCCTTCATCACTTTAATTATGTCCTGCCACTCCCTTCTGGCTTGTAGAGTTTCTGCTGAGAGATCAGCTGTTATCCTGATGGGGATTCCCTTGTGTGTTATTTGTTGTTTTTGCCTTGCTGCTTTTAATATGGTTTCTTTGTGTTTAATTTTTGACAGTTTGATTAATATGTGTCTTGGCGTATTTCTCCTTGGATTTATTCTGTATGGGACTCTCTGTGCCTCCTGGACTTGATTAACTATTTCCTTTCCCATATTAGGGAAGTTTTCAACTATAATCTCTTCAAATATTTTCTCAGTCCCTTTCTTTTTCTCTTCTTCTTCTGGAACCCCTATAATTCGAATGTTGGTGCGTTTAATGTTGTCCCAGAGGTCTCTGAGACTGTCCTCTGTTCTTTTCATTCTTTTTTCTTTATTTTGCTCTGCAGCAGTTATTTCCACTATTTTATCTTCCACCTCACTTATCCGTTCTTCTGCCTCAGTTATTCTGCTATTGATCCCATCTAGAGTATTTTTTATTTCATGTATTGTGTTTTTAATCGATGCTTGATTCATCTTTAGTTCTTCTAGGTCCTTGTTAACTGTTTCTTGCATTTTGTCTATTCTATTTCCAAGATTTTGGATCTGGGAAATAGAATCTTGGATCATCTTTACCATCATTATTCTGAATTCTTTTTCAGGTAGACTGCCTATTACATCTTCATTTGTTAGGTCTGGTGGGTTTTTATCTTGTTCCTTCTCCTGCTGTGTGTTTTTCTGTCTTCTCATTTTGCTTATGTTACTGTGTTTGGGGTCTCCTTTTTGCAGGCTGCAGGTTCGTAGTTCCCGTTGTTTTTGGTGTCTGTCCCCAGTGGCTAAGGTTGGTTTAGTGGGTTGTGTAGGCTTCCTGGTGGAAGGTACTAGTGCCTGTGTTGTGATGGATGAGGCTGGATCTTGTCTTTCTGGTGGGCAGGTCCACGTCTGGTGGTGTCCAACTGCCACTTTTGAAGACCCTGGTTTCTCGCCTCAGTTTAGTCCTACGGCGTAGGCGGCGGCGTAGTCTCGCGCCCTGAAGGGGTCGTGTTGCCTATTTTTTTTTTAAAGCCAAGAAAGTGATGTGCCTGAAACTTTTTGCACTGACTGATCTGAAGTGCTGAACAAGCCAGGAAAATGCCCTTGAGAGATGTCAGATTGGGGTCCCGGGTTCAGCTCCAGAAGCCCACTTTGCTGCAAGTAAGCCTTTGGCCTCTTGGATTGCCTCTGGGGCAAGGCACTGCTCCACAGTCTTTATTTTTTTTTGTAAAGTAAATAAGAAAAATTTGTTGAAATTTAGTTTTGGAAAAACAGTTTAATGTTAATAATGTACTTGTATTCTAGATGGTATGGAAAGAAGTGTGTTCTGAAATGTATTTCATTTACAGCCACAAGTCCATTGTCCTGGAGCTTTAAGTCTACTGCAGATGGGAAATGTATCAGACCTGGAAATAGAGACCTATATTTTTTTAGAGGTCTAAAATATAGAGACCTATAGTTTGAGAGACTGGTCACCAGGAGAAGCAGCTAAAGCGACCAAGCTGTGCACTAGCTGTACCTTCATCACCTGGCCACAGAAATGAAGTCTCTTGGAATAGCAATGCCTTTGAGACGGTGACTCCTTACAAAGTAGTAGAAAGTTAAGGATTTCAAATAAGACTGCATTTCATGAGTAATTCACAAATATTAGTTCAATTTAGATGTTTTATTCAAAAGGAAAGAAAATTAGCCACAGTATTATTATTGGCTCTCACTGAGTTGGTAATTCAATCCTAGTTTCTCTTTCCGCTACCCATTCATCTTTTCCTTTCTCTCTCTCATCTCTCTCTCTCTCTCAGTATCACACTCTTTCTTTCTCCCTTTCTTAATTTTCACACCTGTGGATGTTTGATAACAGCCTCATTCTCATTATACAGATACGGAAACTGAAGGTCTGGGATTATTAGGGATTTATGATTTGGTAAGGAGCATAGGCTCTTAAGGTGGAAAGACATTTCAATCACAGAGTGGCCTTTCAAGAAAAAAAACTAACATATATAGTGGTTGGCAAGAGAGAGATGTGGTTGGTGTGATGAAATGATGTGCACCCTGACAACCAAGGGTCTGGGTTACAAGAAGAAAACATTTTGTTTTCTCCTTGGAGAGCCAGGAGATGTACACAGTATTGACTCATATTTAGAAAGTCCCTGGTGCATGTTATTGGTGTACAATTGTTAATGGACTCTTATCCCATCCTACAGTTGGAAGACATAAAAAGAAGTGGACAGCGGAAGAAAAGAAGAATTTGTCCTTCACGGAGATTCTAGTTTTCATTAGCCCACAACACAGATTTTGTTTCAAAGTTCAACATCCCAAAATGATATTAACTGCTATCTGACTTTATTCTTACCTTTTACATATAAATTTGACAGTATTGTTCACATTGAAAATAAAAGCTTGTTTGACATGAATAAGCTGCGGAGGTTTTTGTTTTTAACATAAATAACACTGACTCCAATGTATCTTTGTTCTATTTATTTCGGCCCACCTTACTGTCATTGAAAGGGATTTCTTTCAAGTATTTGGTAAGCCTGTTTGACATCCTTTTATAGCAGCCTCAAATAAATTAAAATATTAGATTATAAACAACTTGTGTGATGATAGAGATGGTGGCCCAGCCGGTAGTATATGTTATTGAAAGAAACTGATGGATGACCTAGCTTGCCTGGGGACCAGATGGTGCTATTGGCCCGCCATGGAGCAGCAGCATCAGCATCAGCATCAGCATCAACTGGGAACTTGTTCGAAATGCAAATTCTCAGACCCTGCCCCAGACCTACTGGATTGGATATTCTGAAGGTAGGCTGCTAGCCATCAGGTTTTGACAAGTCCTCCAAGTGCTACTGAAGCACACTAACGTTTGAGAACCACTGCTTTAGAGCAGTGGGGGAAACGTTTAACTACACCTACAGTAGAACTAGCCTTAATTCACTGACTTGGTACTATTGCAGGTAAACTGAACAGGATGGTAAGATCTGGACTGAGGAAGGTACTAGAATTCTCAGGGGCCTGAGACACAAAGACCTCCCGGAGGCAGGTGTTAGTTTCCTAGGTTTACCGTAACAAATTACCACAAAGCAGGTGGCTTAAAACAACCAAAATTTATTCTCTCACAGTTCTGGAGGCTAGGAAGCCCAAAGTCAGGGTGCCAGCGTGGTGGAGTTCTTGGTGAGGGCCCTCGTTTTGGCTTGAAGATAGCCGCCTTCTTCCTGTGGCTTCACGTTGGGTGGTGGGAGGAGAGTACCATCTATGGTCTCTTCCTGTAAGGGCAATAATCCCAATGTGTGGAGCCCAGCCTCCTGACCTAACCAAAACTGAATGACCTACCAAAGACCCAGTCTCCAAATACCATCTCCTGGGGGTGGTGTGGGGCTGGGGACGGGCTTCTCGTATGAATTTGGGAGGCAAGGGGTGTGCACATTCCAGTGCAGAGCAGGTGCTCAGCCCAGTCTTTAAAAGAATTTCTCTCTCTCTCTCTCTCTCTCTCTCTCTCTCTGTCTCTTTTCCCTCTCTCTCTCTGTCTTCATTTCTTGGAGGCTGCAACTGAATTGGGGAGCCCTGATGAAACACTCTCCAGCTCCTGTCTTTACTGCTTCTTCCACACTCCATTGTCACTGCATCCATATCGACTCTGTATGTCCTTTTCTAAGGAGCCTTAACAGCATTAAAACCTCCAAATTCTCTTGCTGTCTCCTGTGGGAGGTTTTAAGCGTTGCTGAGATTTGATCTATACACCTTCTCTCTCTCTCTCGTTTTTGAACTAAGTGTGTCTGTATCAGCGTGAGCTGCCCCAGGTTGGCAATTGGGGAACACATGCAGGTTCCCATACCCCAGGGCGCCGCCCTTTAGGCGCATTGTAGTTTTGCTCTTGCAGTGGTGGAATGAAAAGGAAGGGATTCCTGTGCCCTCCCAGAGGCTGAGGGTGAGCTCTACCTTTAAGGCCTCCAGGGAAACTGAAGACCTTGATCACTCATTGGACGGTGGTGCTGTCAATCCTTGGCTGCTGGCAAATGAGATTAGAGTCGGCGCTGGAGGAAGTGGCCCCTCGTTGGCCCTTCTAAGTTTCGCCTCCCGTCACCAGCCAATCAAGCTCTTTCCCGCCCTGTGCGCAGCGGCCTCGGCCCAGTCTCGCCGGGGCGCTCGGCGGGCAGGCCGTCTGCTCTTGCCGTAGCGGGGCTCCCAGAGGCATTTTCTCCGACTCTGGTGCCCTGGGCAGCCGGCTTCTCTGCAGCCCCCACCCCGTCCCGGAGGCCCCGCTGCCAACAGCGTCCCCTCCCTCAGCGACACCCAGCCCGGTGGCCGCCATCTTCCCCGCGGTCGTCAGTGCAGCCCGATCCGTGTCTGGCGTGTCCCTCCTGCCATGTCTGCCACCGAGGAGCGTGGGCCGATCCCAGTTGGCCAGGACGGAGCTGGAGGCGGGGCGGGTGGCGACCCCAGTCCCCTCGGGGTCCGTGCCTCCCTTTCGGGAGGGATGGATGGAGTCGAGGGGGACGCGGCCCTTCTGGCTTCCCTGGGGCTCTCCAGAGCCCTTCACGGGGAGGATGGTGGGCAGGAGGCCGCTCAGGCCGCAGTGGAAGAAGACTGGGATGCAGAGCTGGTGGAGGAGGAGGAGGAGGAGGAAGAGCTTGAATTAGACATCGAGGACCAGGAAGAGGCTGAGTACCAGTCAGAAGAGGGGGAGGAAACTGAGGAAGAGGTCGAGGAGGAGGAAGAGACAGAAGAGGAGGACGAGCATGGGCAGGGAGGCGCGGGAGTGGTCGCGGGCCATGGGGCGCCCGCGGCGCAGTTTCAGTCCCTGCGCCAGGATGTGGCCCATTGCCTTGTGCCCCACGGCCACTACCACGTCCGTGTCGTGGCCAGGCCCCACGCCGAATTCGTGATGGTCAGTCGCTGCTCGCGACGGCCCTCGGACCCTGCAGGGGATGCCGCGCCTCCTCAGGGTCAGAAAGCCCTGGGAGAGACAGGTGAGGTCTGGGGGGGCGAGTACCAGGCAGAGGGCCCCCCGCCCTGGGAGCTGTGGGAACCTGCAGAGGGGGCGGCATCCCAGAAGGCAGAGGAACCTGCGGCGGCGGTAGTGGAGGCCGAGTCCTGGGCGTGCGAGGTCCTGGCTGATGGCTCCGAGTCCTGGGAGGCTGGGGCGTGTGGACCCGACGACGGGGCCGAGGCTGGTGAGGGGCTGCCCAGTCCCCTGTCCCTTGCAGCCCCTGACTGGGCATCGGCCTCAAAGGCAGGGTGCACTCAGCGCTGGCCTCTGGCAGTTAAGCAGCGGGTCAAAGCTCTCAGAAACCTTCAGGCACGATATGCACAAGTAGAAGCCCAATTCTCTAAAGAACTTTAGGATCTTGAGAAAAAGTGTGCTGCCTTCTACGAACTGAAGGGCAAACGAATGGCATACCTCACTTTTGGTTGACGGGCTTCTAAAAATGTTAAGATTCTTAGTAGGATGACCTGAGAAAATGATGAAGTGGCACAGGGGCACTTTTCAGTGGTTGAGGAATCAATGAGGTTCGCGGTAGAATTTGTCTTGAAATGGGGTCAACATTTTCCAGTGACGGTCTGGCAGAAACATACAAAATTGCTCTCAGGATCAAATGATTTCGATCCCTTCTCCAAAGGGCCAGAAATAATCAGCAGCACAGTGTGTGTGAGATCTCCTGGAAAGAGGGGGGAAATGTTGTGAAAACTGTCAAGCAGCAGAAGTGTGAGGGCCAAGGAAGTGCTGTATCAACCAGTAGGAAGATGACCAGCTAGTCTTCTTATTTATTTATTTATTTTCTGACATATTTCTCTTCTCCAGATCCTCCTGAGAGCAGAGAACTAGATTCTGCTGCTGATTTTAAATCGGGAAATGTTTCCCACCACCTTGGGATGCCAAAGTCCGTATCATTCGACACTAAAGAAGAGAGTGAATATCATTATGAAAATGCTGAGGAAGAGAAAGAGGATGGAGATGAAAAAGCAGAAGAAGGACCGAAGCTGGATATGGTCTCAGCAGAGGGCAGCTCTGGAGAATACAAGGTATTATTGTATAGTGCCACCGGTCCTGACATATACCTGTTACTGACAGCTTTATGTTTTGTTTTGTTTACATCCTTAATCTATTTTTTGTTTATCTTTTTAACATCTTTATGGGAGTATAATTGCTTTACAGGGGTGTGTTAGTTTCTGCTTTATAACAAAGTGAGTCACCTATAGTATACCTATATCCCCATTTCTCTTCCCACTTGCGTCTCCCTCCCACCCGTCTAGGTGGTCACAGAGCTCCGAGCTGATCTCCCTGTGCTACGCAGCTGCTTCCCACGAGCTATCTATCATGTTTTTATTTTTTTATTTTTTTTTTGCCACTTTTATTTATTTTATTTTTTTTTAATTTTTTAATTAGTTTCTGCTTTATAACAAAGTGAATCAGTCATACATATACATCTGTTCCCACATCCCTTCCCTCATGCATCTCCCTCCCTCCCACCCTCCCCATCCCACCCCTCCAGGCGGTCACAAAGCACTGAGCTGATCTCCCTGTGCTCTGTGGCTGCTTCCCACTATCTCTCTACCTTACGTTTGGTAGTGTATATATGTCCATGCCTCTCTTTCGCTTTGTCACAGCTTACCCTTCCCCCTCCCCATATCCTCAAGTCCATTCTCAAGTAGGTCTGTGTCTTTATTCCCGTTTTGCCCCTAGGTCCTTCATGACTTTTTTTTTTTTAAAATTCCGTATATATGTGTTAGCATACGGTATTTGTCTTTCTCTTTCTGACTTACTTCACTCTGTATGACAGACTCTAGGTCTATCCACCTCATTACAAATAGCTCAGTTTCGTTTCTTTTTATGGCTGAGTAATATTCCATTGTATATATGTGCCACATCTTCTTTATCCATTCATCCGATGATGGACACTTAGGTTGTTTCCAGCTCCGGGCTATTGTGAATAGAGCTGCAATGAACATTTTGGTACATGTCTCTTTTGGAGTTATGGTTTTCTCAGGGTATATGCCTAGTAGTGGGATTGCTGGGTCATATGGTAGTTCTATTTTTAGTTTTTTAAGGAACCTCCATACTGTTCTCCATAGTGGCTGTACCAATTCACATTCCCACCAGCAGTGCAAGAGTGTTCCCTTTTTTCCACACCCTCTCCAGCATTTATTGTTTCTAGATTTCTTGATGATGGCCATTCTGACTGGTGTGAGATGATATCTCATTGTAGTTTTGATTTGCATTTCTCTAATGATTAATGATGTTGAGCATTCTTTCATGTGTTTGTTGGCAGTCTGTATATCTTCTTTGGAGAAATGCCTATTTAAGTCTTCTGCCCATTTTTGGATTGGGTTGTTTGTTTTTTTGCTATTGAGCTGCATGAGCTGTTTATAAATTTTGGAGATTAATCCTTTGTCAGTTGCTTCATTTGCAAATATTTTCTCCCATTCTGAGGGTTGTCTTTTGGTCTTGTTTATGGTTTCCTTTGCTGTGCAAAAGCTTTGAAGTTTCATTAGGTCCCATTTGTTTATCTTTGTTTTTATTTCCATTTCTCTAGGAGGTGGGTCCAAAAGGATCTTGCTGTGATTTATGTCATAGAGTGTTCTACCTATGTTTTCCTCTAAGAGTTTGATAGTTTCTGGCCTTACATTTAAGTCTTTAATCCATTTTGAGCTTATTTTTGTGTATGGTGTTAGGGAATGATCTAATCTCAGACTTTTACATGTCCCTGTCCAGTTTTCCCAGCACCACTTATTGAAGAGGCTGTCCTTTCTCCACTGTACATTCCTGCCTCCTTTATCAAAGATAAGTTGGCCATATGTGCGTGGGTTTATCTCTGGGCTTTCTATCCTGATCCACTGATCTATCTTTCTGTTTTTATGCCAGTACCAGACTGTCTTAATTACTGTAGCTTTGTAGTATAGTCTGAAGTCAGGGAGCCTGATTCCTCCAGCTCCGTTTTTCGTTCTCAAGATTGCTTTGGCTATTCGGGGTCTTTTGTTTTTCCAAACAAATTTTGAAATTTTTTGTTCTAGTTCTGTGAAAAATGCCAGTGGTAGTTTGATAGGGATTGCATTGAATCTGTAGATTGCTTTGGGTAGTAGAGTCATTTTCACAATATTGATTCTTCCAATCCAGGAGCATGGTATATCTCTCCATCTATTTGTATCATCTTTAATTTCTTTCATCAGTGTCTTATAATTTTCTGCATACAGGTCTTTTGTCTCCTTAGGTAGGTTTGTTCCTAGATATTTTATTCTTTTTGTTGCAATGGTAAATGGGAGTGTTTTCTTGATTTCATTTTCAGATTTTTCATCATTAGTGTACAGGAATGCCAGAGATTTCTGTACATTAATTTTGTATCCTGCTACTTTACCAAATTCATTGATTAGTTCTAGTAGTTTTTCGGTAGCATCTTTAGGATTCTCTATGTATAGTATCATGTCATCTGCAAACAGTGACAGCTTTACTTCTTCTTTTCCAATTTGGATTCCTTTTATTTCCTTTTCTTCTCTGATTGCTGTGGCTAAAACTTCCAAAACTATGTTGAATAAGAGTGGTGAGAGTGGGCAGCCTTGTCTTGTTCCTGATCTTAGTGGAAATGGTTTCAGTTTTTCACCATTGAGGACAATGTTGGCTGTGGGTTTGTCATATATGGCCTTTATGATGTTGAGGAAAGTTCCCTCTATGCCTACTTTCTGCAGGGTTTTTATCATAAATGGGTGTTGAATTTTGTCGAAAGCTTTCTCTGCATCTATTGAGATGATCATATGGTTTTTCTCCTTCAACTTGTTAATATGGTGTATCACATTGATTGATTTGCGTATATTGAAGAATCCTTGCATTCCTGGAATAAACCCCACTTGATCATGGTGTATGATCCTTTTAATGTGCTGTTGGATTCTGTTTGCTAGTATTTTGTTGAGGATTTTTGCATCTATGTTCATCAGTGATATTGGCCTGTAGTTTTCTTTCTTTGTGACATCCTTGCCTGGTTTTGGTATCAAGGTGATGGTGGCCTCGTAGAATGAGTTTGGGAGTGTTCCTTCCTCTGATATTGTTTGGAAGAGTTTGAGAAGGATGGGTGTTAGCTCTTCTCTAAATGTTTGATAGAATTCGCCTGTGAAGCCATCTGGTCCTGGGCTTTTGTTTGATGGAAGATTTTTAATCACAGTTTCAATTTCAGTGCTTGTGATTGGTCTGTTCATATTTTCTATTTCTTCCTGAGTCAGTCTTGGCAGGTTGTGCATTTCTAAGAATTTGTCCATCTCTTCCAGGTTGTCCATTTTATGGGCATAGAGTTGCTTGTAGTAATCTCTCATGATCTTTTGTATTTCTGCAGTGTCAGTTGTTACTTCTCCTTTTTCATTTCTAATTCTATTGATTTGAGTCTTCTCCCTTCTTTTCTTGATGAGTCTGGCTAATGGTTTATCAATTTTGTTTATCTTCTCAAAGAACCAGCTTTTAGTTTTATTGATCTTTGCTATCGTTTCCTTCATTTCTTTTTCATTTATTTCTGATCTGATTTTTATGATTTCTTTCCTTCTGCTAACTTTGGGGTGTTTTTGTTCTTCTTTCCCTAATTGCTTTAGGTGCAAGGTTAGGTTGTTTATTCGAGATGTTTCCTGTTTCTTAAGGTGGGATTGTATTGCTATAAACTTCCCTCTTAGAACTGCTTTTGCTGCATCCCATAGGTTTTGGGTCGTCGTGTCTCCATTGTCATTTGTTTCTAGGTATTTTTTAATTTCCTCTTTGATTTCTTCAGTGATCACTTCGTTATTAAGTAGTGTATTGTTTAGCCTCCATGTGTTTGTATTTTTTACAGCTCTTTTCCTGTAATTGATATCTAGTCTCATAGCATTGTGGTCAGAAAAGACACTTGATACAATTTCAATTTTCTTAAGTTTACCAAGGCTTGATTTGTGACCCAAGATATGATCTATCCTGGAGAATGTTCCATGAGCACTTGAGAAAAATGTGTATTCTGTTGTTTTTGGATGGAATGTCCTATAAATATCAATTAAGTCCATCTTGTTTAATGTATCATTTAAAGCTTGTGTTTCCTTATTTATTTTCATTTTGGAAGATCTGTCCATTGGTGAAAGTGGGGTGTTAAAGTCCCCTACTATGATTGTGTTACTGTCGATTTCTCCTTTTATGGCTGTTAGTATTTGCCTTATGTATTGAGGTGCTCCTATGTTGGGTGCATAAATATTTACAATTGTTATATCTTCTTCTTGGATCGATCCCTTGATCATTATGTAGTGTCCTTCTTTGTCTCTTCTAGTAGTCTTTATTTTAAAGTCTATTTTGTCTGATATGAGAATTGCTACTCCAGCTTTCTTTTGGTTTCCATTTGCATGGAATATCTTTTTCCATCCCCTTACTTTCAGTCTGTATGCATCTCTAGGTCTGAAGTGGGTCTCTTGTAGACAGCATATAGATGGGTCTTGTTTTTGTATCCATTCAGCCAATCTGTGTCTTTTGGTGGGAGCATTTAGTCCATTTACATTTAAGGTAATTATCGATATGTATGTTCCTATTCCCATTTTCTTAATTGTTTTGGGTTCGTTATTGTAGGTCTTTTCCTTCTGTTGTGTTTCTTGCCTAGAGAAGTTCCTTTAGCATTTGTTGTAAAGCTGGTTTGGTGGTGCTGAACTCTCTCAGCTTTTGCTTGTCTGTAAAGGTTTTAATTTCTCCATCAAATCTGAATGAGATCCTTGCTGGGTAGAGTAATCTTGGTTGCAGGTTTTTCTCCTTCATCACTTTAATTATGTCCTGCCACTCCCTTCTGGCTTGTAGAGTTTCTGCTGAGAGATCAGCTGTTATCCTGATGGGGATTCCCTTGTGTGTTATTTGTTGTTTTTGCCTTGCTGCTTTTAATATGGTTTCTTTGTGTTTAATTTTTGACAGTTTGATTAATATGTGTCTTGGCGTATTTCTCCTTGGATTTATTCTGTATGGGACTCTCTGTGCCTCCTGGACTTGATTAACTATTTCCTTTCCCATATTAGGGAAGTTTTCAACTATAATCTCTTCAAATATTTTCTCAGTCCCTTTCTTTTTCTCTTCTTCTTCTGGAACCCCTATAATTCGAATGTTGGTGCGTTTAATGTTGTCCCAGAGGTCTCTGAGACTGTCCTCTGTTCTTTTCATTCTTTTTTCTTTATTTTGCTCTGCAGCAGTTATTTCCACTATTTTATCTTCCACCTCACTTATCCGTTCTTCTGCCTCAGTTATTCTGCTATTGATCCCATCTAGAGTATTTTTTATTTCATGTATTGTGTTTTTAATCGATGCTTGATTCATCTTTAGTTCTTCTAGGTCCTTGTTAACTGTTTCTTGCATTTTGTCTATTCTATTTCCAAGATTTTGGATCTGGGAAATAGAATCTTGGATCATCTTTACCATCATTATTCTGAATTCTTTTTCAGGTAGACTGCCTATTACATCTTCATTTGTTAGGTCTGGTGGGTTTTTATCTTGTTCCTTCTCCTGCTGTGTGTTTTTCTGTCTTCTCATTTTGCTTATGTTACTGTGTTTGGGGTCTCCTTTTTGCAGGCTGCAGGTTCGTAGTTCCCGTTGTTTTTGGTGTCTGTCCCCAGTGGCTAAGGTTGGTTTAGTGGGTTGTGTAGGCTTCCTGGTGGAAGGTACTAGTGCCTGTGTTGTGATGGATGAGGCTGGATCTTGTCTTTCTGGTGGGCAGGTCCACGTCTGGTGGTGTCCAACTGCCACTTTTGAAGACCCTGGTTTCTCGCCTCAGTTTAGTCCTACGGCGTAGGCGGCGGCGTAGTCTCGCGCCCTGAAGGGCTCGTGTTGCCTATTTTTTTTTTAAAGCCAAGAAAGTGATGTGCCTGAAACTTTTTGCACTGACTGATCTGAAGTGCTGAACAAGCCAGGAAAATGCCCTTGAGAGATGTCAGATTGGGGTCCCGGGTTCAGCTCCAGAAGCCCACTTTGCTGCAAGTAAGCCTTTGGCCTCTTGGATTGCCTCTGGGGCAAGGCACTGCTCCACAGTCTTTATTTTTTTTTGTAAAGTAAATAAGAAAAATTTGTTGAAATTTAGTTTTGGAACAACAGTTTAATGTTAATAATGTACTTGTATTCTAGATGGTATGGAAAGAAGTGTGTTCTGAAATGTATTTCATTTACAGCCACAAGTCCATTGTCCTGGAGCTTTAAGTCTACTGCAGATGGGAAATGTATCAGACCTGGAAATAGAGACCTATATTTTTTTAGAGGTCTAAAATATAGAGACCTATAGTTTGAGAGACTGGTCACCAGGAGAAGCAGCTAAAGCGACCAAGCTGTGCACTAGCTGTACCTTCATCACCTGGCCACAGAAATGAAGTCTCTTGGAATAGCAATGCCTTTGAGACGGTGACTCCTTACAAAGTAGTAGAAAGTTAAGGATTTCAAATAAGACTGCATTTCATGAGTAATTCACAAATATTAGTTCAATTTAGATGTTTTATTCAAAAGGAAAGAAAATTAGCCACAGTATTATTATTGGCTCTCACTGAGTTGGTAATTCAATCCTAGTTTCTCTTTCCGCTACCCATTCATCTTTTCCTTTCTCTCTCTCATCTCTCTCTCTCTCTCAGTATCACACTCTTTCTTTCTCCCTTTCTTAATTTTCACACCTGTGGATGTTTGATAACAGCCTCATTCTCATTATACAGATACGGAAACTGAAGGTCTGGGATTATTAGGGATTTATGATTTGGTAAGGAGCATAGGCTCTTAAGGTGGAAAGACATTTCAATCACAGAGTGGCCTTTCAAGAAAAAAAACTAACATATATAGTGGTTGGCAAGAGAGAGATGTGGTTGGTGTGATGAAATGATGTGCACCCTGACAACCAAGGGTCTGGGTTACAAGAAGAAAACATTTTGTTTTCTCCTTGGAGAGCCAGGAGATGTACACAGTATTGACTCATATTTAGAAAGTCCCTGGTGCATGTTATTGGTGTACAATTGTTAATGGACTCTTATCCCATCCTACAGTTGGAAGACATAAAAAGAAGTGGACAGCGGAAGAAAAGAAGAATTTGTCCTTCACGGAGATTCTAGTTTTCATTAGCCCACAACACAGATTTTGTTTCAAAGTTCAACATCCCAAAATGATATTAACTGCTATCTGACTTTATTCTTACCTTTTACATATAAATTTGACAGTATTGTTCACATTGAAAATAAAAGCTTGTTTGACATGAATAAGCTGCGGAGGTTTTTGTTTTTAACATAAATAACACTGACTCCAATGTATCTTTGTTCTATTTATTTCGGCCCACCTTACTGTCATTGAAAGGGATTTCTTTCAAGTATTTGGTAAGCCTGTTTGACATCCTTTTATAGCAGCCTCAAATAAATTAAAATATTAGATTATAAACAACTTGTGTGATGATAGAGATGGTGGCCCAGCCGGTAGTATATGTTATTGAAAGAAACTGATGGATGACCTAGCTTGCCTGGGGACCAGATGGTGCTATTGGCCCGCCATGGAGCAGCAGCATCAGCATCAGCATCAGCATCAACTGGGAACTTGTTCGAAATGCAAATTCTCAGACCCTGCCCCAGACCTACTGGATTGGATATTCTGAAGGTAGGCTGCTAGCCATCAGGTTTTGACAAGTCCTCCAAGTGCTACTGAAGCACACTAACGTTTGAGAACCACTGCTTTAGAGCAGTGGGGGAAACGTTTAACTACACCTACAGTAGAACTAGCCTTAATTCACTGACTTGGTACTATTGCAGGTAAACTGAACAGGATGGTAAGATCTGGACTGAGGAAGGTACTAGAATTCTCAGGGGCCTGAGACACAAAGACCTCCCGGAGGCAGGTGTTAGTTTCCTAGGTTTACCGTAACAAATTACCACAAAGCAGGTGGCTTAAAACAACCAAAATTTATTCTCTCACAGTTCTGGAGGCTAGGAAGCCCAAAGTCAGGGTGCCAGCGTGGTGGAGTTCTTGGTGAGGGCCCTCGTTTTGGCTTGAAGATAGCCGCCTTCTTCCTGTGGCTTCACGTTGGGTGGTGGGAGGAGAGTACCATCTATGGTCTCTTCCTGTAAGGGCAATAATCCCAATGTGTGGAGCCCAGCCTCCTGACCTAACCAAAACTGAATGACCTACCAAAGACCCAGTCTCCAAATACCATCTCCTGGGGGTGGTGTGGGGCTGGGGACGGGCTTCTCGTATGAATTTGGGAGGCAAGGGGTGTGCACATTCCAGTGCAGAGCAGGTGCTCAGCCCAGTCTTTAAAAGAATTTCTCTCTCTCTCTCTCTCTCTCTCTCTCTCTCTCTGTCTCTTTTCCCTCTCTCTCTCTGTCTTCATTTCTTGGAGGCTGCAACTGAATTGGGGAGCCCTGATGAAACACTCTCCAGCTCCTGTCTTTACTGCTTCTTCCACACTCCATTGTCACTGCATCCATATCGACTCTGTATGTCCTTTTCTAAGGAGCCTTAACAGCATTAAAACCTCCAAATTCTCTTGCTGTCTCCTGTGGGAGGTTTTAAGCGTTGCTGAGATTTGATCTATACACCTTCTCTCTCTCTCTCGTTTTTGAACTAAGTGTGTCTGTATCAGCGTGAGCTGCCCCAGGTTGGCAATTGGGGAACACATGCAGGTTCCCATACCCCAGGGCGCCGCCCTTTAGGCGCATTGTAGTTTTGCTCTTGCAGTGGTGGAATGAAAAGGAAGGGATTCCTGTGCCCTCCCAGAGGCTGAGGGTGAGCTCTACCTTTAAGGCCTCCAGGGAAACTGAAGACCTTGATCACTCATTGGACGGTGGTGCTGTCAATCCTTGGCTGCTGGCAAATGAGATTAGAGTCGGCGCTGGAGGAAGTGGCCCCTCGTTGGCCCTTCTAAGTTTCGCCTCCCGTCACCAGCCAATCAAGCTCTTTCCCGCCCTGTGCGCAGCGGCCTCGGCCCAGTCTCGCCGGGGCGCTCGGCGGGCAGGCCGTCTGCTCTTGCCGTAGCGGGGCTCCCAGAGGCATTTTCTCCGACTCTGGTGCCCTGGGCAGCCGGCTTCTCTGCAGCCCCCACCCCGTCCCGGAGGCCCCGCTGCCAACAGCGTCCCCTCCCTCAGCGACACCCAGCCCGGTGGCCGCCATCTTCCCCGCGGTCGTCAGTGCAGCCCGATCCGTGTCTGGCGTGTCCCTCCTGCCATGTCTGCCACCGAGGAGCGTGGGCCGATCCCAGTTGGCCAGGACGGAGCTGGAGGCGGGGCGGGTGGCGACCCCAGTCCCCTCGGGGTCCGTGCCTCCCTTTCGGGAGGGATGGATGGAGTCGAGGGGGACGCGGCCCTTCTGGCTTCCCTGGGGCTCTCCAGAGCCCTTCACGGGGAGGATGGTGGGCAGGAGGCCGCTCAGGCCGCAGTGGAAGAAGACTGGGATGCAGAGCTGGTGGAGGAGGAGGAGGAGGAGGAAGAGCTTGAATTAGACATCGAGGACCAGGAAGAGGCTGAGTACCAGTCAGAAGAGGGGGAGGAAACTGAGGAAGAGGTCGAGGAGGAGGAAGAGACAGAAGAGGAGGACGAGCATGGGCAGGGAGGCGCGGGAGTGGTCGCGGGCCATGGGGCGCCCGCGGCGCAGTTTCAGTCCCTGCGCCAGGATGTGGCCCATTGCCTTGTGCCCCACGGCCACTACCACGTCCGTGTCGTGGCCAGGCCCCACGCCGAATTCGTGATGGTCAGTCGCTGCTCGCGACGGCCCTCGGACCCTGCAGGGGATGCCGCGCCTCCTCAGGGTCAGAAAGCCCTGGGAGAGACAGGTGAGGTCTGGGGGGGCGAGTACCAGGCAGAGGGCCCCCCGCCCTGGGAGCTGTGGGAACCTGCAGAGGGGGCGGCATCCCAGAAGGCAGAGGAACCTGCGGCGGCGGTAGTGGAGGCCGAGTCCTGGGCGTGCGAGGTCCTGGCTGATGGCTCCGAGTCCTGGGAGGCTGGGGCGTGTGGACCCGACGACGGGGCCGAGGCTGGTGAGGGGCTGCCCAGTCCCCTGTCCCTTGCAGCCCCTGACTGGGCATCGGCCTCAAAGGCAGGGTGCACTCAGCGCTGGCCTCTGGCAGTTAAGCAGCGGGTCAAAGCTCTCAGAAACCTTCAGGCACGATATGCACAAGTAGAAGCCCAATTCTCTAAAGAACTTTAGGATCTTGAGAAAAAGTGTGCTGCCTTCTACGAACTGAAGGGCAAACGAATGGCATACCTCACTTTTGGTTGACGGGCTTCTAAAAATGTTAAGATTCTTAGTAGGATGACCTGAGAAAATGATGAAGTGGCACAGGGGCACTTTTCAGTGGTTGAGGAATCAATGAGGTTCGCGGTAGAATTTGTCTTGAAATGGGGTCAACATTTTCCAGTGACGGTCTGGCAGAAACATACAAAATTGCTCTCAGGATCAAATGATTTCGATCCCTTCTCCAAAGGGCCAGAAATAATCAGCAGCACAGTGTGTGTGAGATCTCCTGGAAAGAGGGGGGAAATGTTGTGAAAACTGTCAAGCAGCAGAAGTGTGAGGGCCAAGGAAGTGCTGTATCAACCAGTAGGAAGATGACCAGCTAGTCTTCTTATTTATTTATTTATTTTCTGACATATTTCTCTTCTCCAGATCCTCCTGAGAGCAGAGAACTAGATTCTGCTGCTGATTTTAAATCGGGAAATGTTTCCCACCACCTTGGGATGCCAAAGTCCGTATCATTCGACACTAAAGAAGAGAGTGAATATCATTATGAAAATGCTGAGGAAGAGAAAGAGGATGGAGATGAAAAAGCAGAAGAAGGACCGAAGCTGGATATGGTCTCAGCAGAGGGCAGCTCTGGAGAATACAAGGTATTATTGTATAGTGCCACCGGTCCTGACATATACCTGTTACTGACAGCTTTATGTTTTGTTTTGTTTACATCCTTAATCTATTTTTTGTTTATCTTTTTAACATCTTTATGGGAGTATAATTGCTTTACAGGGGTGTGTTAGTTTCTGCTTTATAACAAAGTGAGTCACCTATAGTATACCTATATCCCCATTTCTCTTCCCACTTGCGTCTCCCTCCCACCCGTCTAGGTGGTCACAGAGCTCCGAGCTGATCTCCCTGTGCTACGCAGCTGCTTCCCACGAGCTATCTATCATGTTTTTATTTTTTTATTTTTTTTTTGCCACTTTTATTTATTTTATTTTTTTTTAATTTTTTAATTAGTTTCTGCTTTATAACAAAGTGAATCAGTCATACATATACATCTGTTCCCACATCCCTTCCCTCATGCATCTCCCTCCCTCCCACCCTCCCCATCCCACCCCTCCAGGCGGTCACAAAGCACTGAGCTGATCTCCCTGTGCTCTGTGGCTGCTTCCCACTATCTCTCTACCTTACGTTTGGTAGTGTATATATGTCCATGCCTCTCTTTCGCTTTGTCACAGCTTACCCTTCCCCCTCCCCATATCCTCAAGTCCATTCTCAAGTAGGTCTGTGTCTTTATTCCCGTTTTGCCCCTAGGTCCTTCATGACTTTTTTTTTTTTAAAATTCCGTATATATGTGTTAGCATACGGTATTTGTCTTTCTCTTTCTGACTTACTTCACTCTGTATGACAGACTCTAGGTCTATCCACCTCATTACAAATAGCTCAGTTTCGTTTCTTTTTATGGCTGAGTAATATTCCATTGTATATATGTGCCACATCTTCTTTATCCATTCATCCGATGATGGACACTTAGGTTGTTTCCAGCTCCGGGCTATTGTGAATAGAGCTGCAATGAACATTTTGGTACATGTCTCTTTTGGAGTTATGGTTTTCTCAGGGTATATGCCTAGTAGTGGGATTGCTGGGTCATATGGTAGTTCTATTTTTAGTTTTTTAAGGAACCTCCATACTGTTCTCCATAGTGGCTGTACCAATTCACATTCCCACCAGCAGTGCAAGAGTGTTCCCTTTTTTCCACACCCTCTCCAGCATTTATTGTTTCTAGATTTCTTGATGATGGCCATTCTGACTGGTGTGAGATGATATCTCATTGTAGTTTTGATTTGCATTTCTCTAATGATTAATGATGTTGAGCATTCTTTCATGTGTTTGTTGGCAGTCTGTATATCTTCTTTGGAGAAATGCCTATTTAAGTCTTCTGCCCATTTTTGGATTGGGTTGTTTGTTTTTTTGCTATTGAGCTGCATGAGCTGTTTATAAATTTTGGAGATTAATCCTTTGTCAGTTGCTTCATTTGCAAATATTTTCTCCCATTCTGAGGGTTGTCTTTTGGTCTTGTTTATGGTTTCCTTTGCTGTGCAAAAGCTTTGAAGTTTCATTAGGTCCCATTTGTTTATCTTTGTTTTTATTTCCATTTCTCTAGGAGGTGGGTCCAAAAGGATCTTGCTGTGATTTATGTCATAGAGTGTTCTACCTATGTTTTCCTCTAAGAGTTTGATAGTTTCTGGCCTTACATTTAAGTCTTTAATCCATTTTGAGCTTATTTTTGTGTATGGTGTTAGGGAATGATCTAATCTCAGACTTTTACATGTCCCTGTCCAGTTTTCCCAGCACCACTTATTGAAGAGGCTGTCCTTTCTCCACTGTACATTCCTGCCTCCTTTATCAAAGATAAGTTGGCCATATGTGCGTGGGTTTATCTCTGGGCTTTCTATCCTGATCCACTGATCTATCTTTCTGTTTTTATGCCAGTACCAGACTGTCTTAATTACTGTAGCTTTGTAGTATAGTCTGAAGTCAGGGAGCCTGATTCCTCCAGCTCCGTTTTTCGTTCTCAAGATTGCTTTGGCTATTCGGGGTCTTTTGTTTTTCCAAACAAATTTTGAAATTTTTTGTTCTAGTTCTGTGAAAAATGCCAGTGGTAGTTTGATAGGGATTGCATTGAATCTGTAGATTGCTTTGGGTAGTAGAGTCATTTTCACAATATTGATTCTTCCAATCCAGGAGCATGGTATATCTCTCCATCTATTTGTATCATCTTTAATTTCTTTCATCAGTGTCTTATAATTTTCTGCATACAGGTCTTTTGTCTCCTTAGGTAGGTTTGTTCCTAGATATTTTATTCTTTTTGTTGCAATGGTAAATGGGAGTGTTTTCTTGATTTCATTTTCAGATTTTTCATCATTAGTGTACAGGAATGCCAGAGATTTCTGTACATTAATTTTGTATCCTGCTACTTTACCAAATTCATTGATTAGTTCTAGTAGTTTTTCGGTAGCATCTTTAGGATTCTCTATGTATAGTATCATGTCATCTGCAAACAGTGACAGCTTTACTTCTTCTTTTCCAATTTGGATTCCTTTTATTTCCTTTTCTTCTCTGATTGCTGTGGCTAAAACTTCCAAAACTATGTTGAATAAGAGTGGTGAGAGTGGGCAGCCTTGTCTTGTTCCTGATCTTAGTGGAAATGGTTTCAGTTTTTCACCATTGAGGACAATGTTGGCTGTGGGTTTGTCATATATGGCCTTTATGATGTTGAGGAAAGTTCCCTCTATGCCTACTTTCTGCAGGGTTTTTATCATAAATGGGTGTTGAATTTTGTCGAAAGCTTTCTCTGCATCTATTGAGATGATCATATGGTTTTTCTCCTTCAACTTGTTAATATGGTGTATCACATTGATTGATTTGCGTATATTGAAGAATCCTTGCATTCCTGGAATAAACCCCACTTGATCATGGTGTATGATCCTTTTAATGTGCTGTTGGATTCTGTTTGCTAGTATTTTGTTGAGGATTTTTGCATCTATGTTCATCAGTGATATTGGCCTGTAGTTTTCTTTCTTTGTGACATCCTTGCCTGGTTTTGGTATCAAGGTGATGGTGGCCTCGTAGAATGAGTTTGGGAGTGTTCCTTCCTCTGATATTGTTTGGAAGAGTTTGAGAAGGATGGGTGTTAGCTCTTCTCTAAATGTTTGATAGAATTCGCCTGTGAAGCCATCTGGTCCTGGGCTTTTGTTTGATGGAAGATTTTTAATCACAGTTTCAATTTCAGTGCTTGTGATTGGTCTGTTCATATTTTCTATTTCTTCCTGAGTCAGTCTTGGCAGGTTGTGCATTTCTAAGAATTTGTCCATCTCTTCCAGGTTGTCCATTTTATGGGCATAGAGTTGCTTGTAGTAATCTCTCATGATCTTTTGTATTTCTGCAGTGTCAGTTGTTACTTCTCCTTTTTCATTTCTAATTCTATTGATTTGAGTCTTCTCCCTTCTTTTCTTGATGAGTCTGGCTAATGGTTTATCAATTTTGTTTATCTTCTCAAAGAACCAGCTTTTAGTTTTATTGATCTTTGCTATCGTTTCCTTCATTTCTTTTTCATTTATTTCTGATCTGATTTTTATGATTTCTTTCCTTCTGCTAACTTTGGGGTGTTTTTGTTCTTCTTTCCCTAATTGCTTTAGGTGCAAGGTTAGGTTGTTTATTCGAGATGTTTCCTGTTTCTTAAGGTGGGATTGTATTGCTATAAACTTCCCTCTTAGAACTGCTTTTGCTGCATCCCATAGGTTTTGGGTCGTCGTGTCTCCATTGTCATTTGTTTCTAGGTATTTTTTAATTTCCTCTTTGATTTCTTCAGTGATCACTTCGTTATTAAGTAGTGTATTGTTTAGCCTCCATGTGTTTGTATTTTTTACAGCTCTTTTCCTGTAATTGATATCTAGTCTCATAGCATTGTGGTCAGAAAAGACACTTGATACAATTTCAATTTTCTTAAGTTTACCAAGGCTTGATTTGTGACCCAAGATATGATCTATCCTGGAGAATGTTCCATGAGCACTTGAGAAAAATGTGTATTCTGTTGTTTTTGGATGGAATGTCCTATAAATATCAATTAAGTCCATCTTGTTTAATGTATCATTTAAAGCTTGTGTTTCCTTATTTATTTTCATTTTGGAAGATCTGTCCATTGGTGAAAGTGGGGTGTTAAAGTCCCCTACTATGATTGTGTTACTGTCGATTTCTCCTTTTATGGCTGTTAGTATTTGCCTTATGTATTGAGGTGCTCCTATGTTGGGTGCATAAATATTTACAATTGTTATATCTTCTTCTTGGATCGATCCCTTGATCATTATGTAGTGTCCTTCTTTGTCTCTTCTAGTAGTCTTTATTTTAAAGTCTATTTTGTCTGATATGAGAATTGCTACTCCAGCTTTCTTTTGGTTTCCATTTGCATGGAATATCTTTTTCCATCCCCTTACTTTCAGTCTGTATGCATCTCTAGGTCTGAAGTGGGTCTCTTGTAGACAGCATATAGATGGGTCTTGTTTTTGTATCCATTCAGCCAATCTGTGTCTTTTGGTGGGAGCATTTAGTCCATTTACATTTAAGGTAATTATCGATATGTATGTTCCTATTCCCATTTTCTTAATTGTTTTGGGTTCGTTATTGTAGGTCTTTTCCTTCTGTTGTGTTTCTTGCCTAGAGAAGTTCCTTTAGCATTTGTTGTAAAGCTGGTTTGGTGGTGCTGAACTCTCTCAGCTTTTGCTTGTCTGTAAAGGTTTTAATTTCTCCATCAAATCTGAATGAGATCCTTGCTGGGTAGAGTAATCTTGGTTGCAGGTTTTTCTCCTTCATCACTTTAATTATGTCCTGCCACTCCCTTCTGGCTTGTAGAGTTTCTGCTGAGAGATCAGCTGTTATCCTGATGGGGATTCCCTTGTGTGTTATTTGTTGTTTTTGCCTTGCTGCTTTTAATATGGTTTCTTTGTGTTTAATTTTTGACAGTTTGATTAATATGTGTCTTGGCGTATTTCTCCTTGGATTTATTCTGTATGGGACTCTCTGTGCCTCCTGGACTTGATTAACTATTTCCTTTCCCATATTAGGGAAGTTTTCAACTATAATCTCTTCAAATATTTTCTCAGTCCCTTTCTTTTTCTCTTCTTCTTCTGGAACCCCTATAATTCGAATGTTGGTGCGTTTAATGTTGTCCCAGAGGTCTCTGAGACTGTCCTCTGTTCTTTTCATTCTTTTTTCTTTATTTTGCTCTGCAGCAGTTATTTCCACTATTTTATCTTCCACCTCACTTATCCGTTCTTCTGCCTCAGTTATTCTGCTATTGATCCCATCTAGAGTATTTTTTATTTCATGTATTGTGTTTTTAATCGATGCTTGATTCATCTTTAGTTCTTCTAGGTCCTTGTTAACTGTTTCTTGCATTTTGTCTATTCTATTTCCAAGATTTTGGATCTGGGAAATAGAATCTTGGATCATCTTTACCATCATTATTCTGAATTCTTTTTCAGGTAGACTGCCTATTACATCTTCATTTGTTAGGTCTGGTGGGTTTTTATCTTGTTCCTTCTCCTGCTGTGTGTTTTTCTGTCTTCTCATTTTGCTTATGTTACTGTGTTTGGGGTCTCCTTTTTGCAGGCTGCAGGTTCGTAGTTCCCGTTGTTTTTGGTGTCTGTCCCCAGTGGCTAAGGTTGGTTTAGTGGGTTGTGTAGGCTTCCTGGTGGAAGGTACTAGTGCCTGTGTTGTGATGGATGAGGCTGGATCTTGTCTTTCTGGTGGGCAGGTCCACGTCTGGTGGTGTCCAACTGCCACTTTTGAAGACCCTGGTTTCTCGCCTCAGTTTAGTCCTACGGCGTAGGCGGCGGCGTAGTCTCGCGCCCTGAAGGGGTCGTGTTGCCTATTTTTTTTTTAAAGCCAAGAAAGTGATGTGCCTGAAACTTTTTGCACTGACTGATCTGAAGTGCTGAACAAGCCAGGAAAATGCCCTTGACAGATGTCAGATTGGGGTCCCGGGTTCAGCTCCAGAAGCCCACTTTGCTGCAAGTAAGCCTTTGGCCTCTTGGATTGCCTCTGGGGCAAGGCACTGCTCCACAGTCTTTATTTTTTTTTGTAAAGTAAATAAGAAAAATTTGTTGAAATTTAGTTTTGGAAAAACAGTTTAATGTTAATAATGTACTTGTATTCTAGATGGTATGGAAAGAAGTGTGTTCTGAAATGTATTTCATTTACAGCCACAAGTCCATTGTCCTGGAGCTTTAAGTCTACTGCAGATGGGAAATGTATCAGACCTGGAAATAGAGACCTATATTTTTTTAGAGGTCTAAAATATAGAGACCTATAGTTTGAGAGACTGGTCACCAGGAGAAGCAGCTAAAGCGACCAAGCTGTGCACTAGCTGTACCTTCATCACCTGGCCACAGAAATGAAGTCTCTTGGAATAGCAATGCCTTTGAGACGGTGACTCCTTACAAAGTAGTAGAAAGTTAAGGATTTCAAATAAGACTGCATTTCATGAGTAATTCACAAATATTAGTTCAATTTAGATGTTTTATTCAAAAGGAAAGAAAATTAGCCACAGTATTATTATTGGCTCTCACTGAGTTGGTAATTCAATCCTAGTTTCTCTTTCCGCTACCCATTCATCTTTTCCTTTCTCTCTCTCATCTCTCTCTCTCTCTCAGTATCACACTCTTTCTTTCTCCCTTTCTTAATTTTCACACCTGTGGATGTTTGATAACAGCCTCATTCTCATTATACAGATACGGAAACTGAAGGTCTGGGATTATTAGGGATTTATGATTTGGTAAGGAGCATAGGCTCTTAAGGTGGAAAGACATTTCAATCACAGAGTGGCCTTTCAAGAAAAAAAACTAACATATATAGTGGTTGGCAAGAGAGAGATGTGGTTGGTGTGATGAAATGATGTGCACCCTGACAACCAAGGGTCTGGGTTACAAGAAGAAAACATTTTGTTTTCTCCTTGGAGAGCCAGGAGATGTACACAGTATTGACTCATATTTAGAAAGTCCCTGGTGCATGTTATTGGTGTACAATTGTTAATGGACTCTTATCCCATCCTACAGTTGGAAGACATAAAAAGAAGTGGACAGCGGAAGAAAAGAAGAATTTGTCCTTCACGGAGATTCTAGTTTTCATTAGCCCACAACACAGATTTTGTTTCAAAGTTCAACATCCCAAAATGATATTAACTGCTATCTGACTTTATTCTTACCTTTTACATATAAATTTGACAGTATTGTTCACATTGAAAATAAAAGCTTGTTTGACATGAATAAGCTGCGGAGGTTTTTGTTTTTAACATAAATAACACTGACTCCAATGTATCTTTGTTCTATTTATTTCGGCCCACCTTACTGTCATTGAAAGGGATTTCTTTCAAGTATTTGGTAAGCCTGTTTGACATCCTTTTATAGCAGCCTCAAATAAATTAAAATATTAGATTATAAACAACTTGTGTGATGATAGAGATGGTGGCCCAGCCGGTAGTATATGTTATTGAAAGAAACTGATGGATGACCTAGCTTGCCTGGGGACCAGATGGTGCTATTGGCCCGCCATGGAGCAGCAGCATCAGCATCAGCATCAGCATCAACTGGGAACTTGTTCGAAATGCAAATTCTCAGACCCTGCCCCAGACCTACTGGATTGGATATTCTGAAGGTAGGCTGCTAGCCATCAGGTTTTGACAAGTCCTCCAAGTGCTACTGAAGCACACTAACGTTTGAGAACCACTGCTTTAGAGCAGTGGGGGAAACGTTTAACTACACCTACAGTAGAACTAGCCTTAATTCACTGACTTGGTACTATTGCAGGTAAACTGAACAGGATGGTAAGATCTGGACTGAGGAAGGTACTAGAATTCTCAGGGGCCTGAGACACAAAGACCTCCCGGAGGCAGGTGTTAGTTTCCTAGGTTTACCGTAACAAATTACCACAAAGCAGGTGGCTTAAAACAACCAAAATTTATTCTCTCACAGTTCTGGAGGCTAGGAAGCCCAAAGTCAGGGTGCCAGCGTGGTGGAGTTCTTGGTGAGGGCCCTCGTTTTGGCTTGAAGATAGCCGCCTTCTTCCTGTGGCTTCACGTTGGGTGGTGGGAGGAGAGTACCATCTATGGTCTCTTCCTGTAAGGGCAATAATCCCAATGTGTGGAGCCCAGCCTCCTGACCTAACCAAAACTGAATGACCTACCAAAGACCCAGTCTCCAAATACCATCTCCTGGGGGTGGTGTGGGGCTGGGGACGGGCTTCTCGTATGAATTTGGGAGGCAAGGGGTGTGCACATTCCAGTGCAGAGCAGGTGCTCAGCCCAGTCTTTAAAAGAATTTCTCTCTCTCTCTCTCTCTCTCTCTCTCTGTCTCTTTTCCCTCTCTCTCTCTGTCTTCATTTCTTGGAGGCTGCAACTGAATTGGGGAGCCCTGATGAAACACTCTCCAGCTCCTGTCTTTACTGCTTCTTCCACACTCCATTGTCACTGCATCCATATCGACTCTGTATGTCCTTTTCTAAGGAGCCTTAACAGCATTAAAACCTCCAAATTCTCTTGCTGTCTCCTGTGGGAGGTTTTAAGCATTGCTGAGATTTGATCTATACACCTTCTCTCTCTCTCTCGTTTTTGAACTAAGTGTGTCTGTATCAGCGTGAGCTGCCCCAGGGTGGCAATTGGGGAACACATGCAGGTTCCCATACCCCAGGGCGCCGCCCTTTAGGCGCATTGTAGTTTTGCTCTTGCAGTGGTGGAATGAAAAGGAAGGGATTCCTGTGCCCTCCCAGAGGCTGAGGGTGAGCTCTACCTTTAAGGCCTCCAGGGAAACTGAAGACCTTGATCACTCATTGGACGGTGGTGCTGTCAATCCTTGGCTGCTGGCAAATGAGCTTAGAGTCGGCGCTGGAGGAAGTGGCCCCTCGTTGGCCCTTCTAAGTTTCGCCTCCCGTCACCAGCCAATCAAGCTCTTTCCCGCCCTGTGCGCAGCGGCCTCGGCCCAGTCTCGCCGGGGCGCTCGGCGGGCAGGCCGTCTGCTCTTGCCGTAGCGGGGCTCCCAGAGGCATTTTCTCCGACTCTGGTGCCCTGGGCAGCCGGCTTCTCTGCAGCCCCCACCCCGTCCCGGAGGCCCCGCTGCCAACAGCGTCCCCTCCCTCAGCGACACCCAGCCCGGTGGCCGCCATCTTCCCCGCGGTCGTCAGTGCAGCCCGATCCGTGTCTGGCGTGTCCCTCCTGCCATGTCTGCCACCGAGGAGCGTGGGCCGATCCCAGTTGGCCAGGACGGAGCTGGAGGCGGGGCGGGTGGCGACCCCAGTCCCCTCGGGGTCCGTGCCTCCCTTTCGGGAGGGATGGATGGAGTCGAGGGGGACGCGGCCCTTCTGGCTTCCCTGGGGCTCTCCAGAGCCCTTCACGGGGAGGATGGTGGGCAGGAGGCCGCTCAGGCCGCAGTGGAAGAAGACTGGGATGCAGAGCTGGTGGAGGAGGAGGAGGAGGAGGAAGAGCTTGAATTAGACATCGAGGACCAGGAAGAGGCTGAGTACCAGTCAGAAGAGGGGGAGGAAACTGAGGAAGAGGTCGAGGAGGAGGAAGAGACAGAAGAGGAGGACGAGCATGGGCAGGGAGGCGCGGGAGTGGTCGCGGGCCATGGGGCGCCCGCGGCGCAGTTTCAGTCCCTGCGCCAGGATGTGGCCCATTGCCTTGTGCCCCACGGCCACTACCACGTCCGTGTCGTGGCCAGGCCCCACGCCGAATTCGTGATGGTCAGTCGCTGCTCGCGACGGCCCTCGGACCCTGCAGGGGATGCCGCGCCTCCTCAGGGTCAGAAAGCCCTGGGAGAGACAGGTGAGGTCTGGGGGGGCGAGTACCAGGCAGAGGGCCCCCCGCCCTGGGAGCTGTGGGAACCTGCAGAGGGGGCGGCATCCCAGAAGGCAGAGGAACCTGCGGCGGCGGTAGTGGAGGCCGAGTCCTGGGCGTGCGAGGTCCTGGCTGATGGCTCCGAGTCCTGGGAGGCTGGGGCGTGTGGACCCGACGACGGGGCCGAGGCTGGTGAGGGGCTGCCCAGTCCCCTGTCCCTTGCAGCCCCTGACTGGGCATCGGCCTCAAAGGCAGGGTGCACTCAGCGCTGGCCTCTGGCAGTTAAGCAGCGGGTCAAAGCTCTCAGAAACCTTCAGGCACGATATGCACAAGTAGAAGCCCAATTCTCTAAAGAACTTTAGGATCTTGAGAAAAAGTGTGCTGCCTTCTACGAACTGAAGGGCAAACGAATGGCATACCTCACTTTTGGTTGACGGGCTTCTAAAAATGTTAAGATTCTTAGTAGGATGACCTGAGAAAATGATGAAGTGGCACAGGGGCACTTTTCAGTGGTTGAGGAATCAATGAGGTTCGCGGTAGAATTTGTCTTGAAATGGGGTCAACATTTTCCAGTGACGGTCTGGCAGAAACATACAAAATTGCTCTCAGGATCAAATGATTTCGATCCCTTCTCCAAAGGGCCAGAAATAATCAGCAGCACAGTGTGTGTGAGATCTCCTGGAAAGAGGGGGGAAATGTTGTGAAAACTGTCAAGCAGCAGAAGTGTGAGGGCCAAGGAAGTGCTGTATCAACCAGTAGGAAGATGACCAGCTAGTCTTCTTATTTATTTATTTATTTTCTGACATATTTCTCTTCTCCAGATCCTCCTGAGAGCAGAGAACTAGATTCTGCTGCTGATTTTAAATCGGGAAATGTTTCCCACCACCTTGGGATGCCAAAGTCCGTATCATTCGACACTAAAGAAGAGAGTGAATATCATTATGAAAATGCTGAGGAAGAGAAAGAGGATGGAGATGAAAAAGCAGAAGAAGGACCGAAGCTGGATATGGTCTCAGCAGAGGGCAGCTCTGGAGAATACAAGGTATTATTGTATAGTGCCACCGGTCCTGACATATACCTGTTACTGACAGCTTTATGTTTTGTTTTGTTTACATCCTTAATCTATTTTTTGTTTATCTTTTTAACATCTTTATGGGAGTATAATTGCTTTACAGGGGTGTGTTAGTTTCTGCTTTATAACAAAGTGAGTCACCTATAGTATACCTATATCCCCATTTCTCTTCCCACTTGCGTCTCCCTCCCACCCGTCTAGGTGGTCACAGAGCTCCGAGCTGATCTCCCTGTGCTACGCAGCTGCTTCCCACGAGCTATCTATCATGTTTTTATTTTTTTATTTTTTTTTTGCCACTTTTATTTATTTTATTTTTTTTTAATTTTTTAATTAGTTTCTGCTTTATAACAAAGTGAATCAGTCATACATATACATCTGTTCCCACATCCCTTCCCTCATGCATCTCCCTCCCTCCCACCCTCCCCATCCCACCCCTCCAGGCGGTCACAAAGCACTGAGCTGATCTCCCTGTGCTCTGTGGCTGCTTCCCACTATCTCTCTACCTTACGTTTGGTAGTGTATATATGTCCATGCCTCTCTTTCGCTTTGTCACAGCTTACCCTTCCCCCTCCCCATATCCTCAAGTCCATTCTCAAGTAGGTCTGTGTCTTTATTCCCGTTTTGCCCCTAGGTCCTTCATGACTTTTTTTTTTTTTAAATTCCGTATATATGTGTTAGCATACGGTATTTGTCTTTCTCTTTCTGACTTACTTCACTCTGTATGACAGACTCTAGGTCTATCCACCTCATTACAAATAGCTCAGTTTCGTTTCTTTTTATGGCTGAGTAATATTCCATTGTATATATGTGCCACATCTTCTTTATCCATTCATCCGATGATGGACACTTAGGTTGTTTCCAGCTCCGGGCTATTGTGAATAGAGCTGCAATGAACATTTTGGTACATGTCTCTTTTGGAGTTATGGTTTTCTCAGGGTATATGCCTAGTAGTGGGATTGCTGGGTCATATGGTAGTTCTATTTTTAGTTTTTTAAGGAACCTCCATACTGTTCTCCATAGTGGCTGTACCAATTCACATTCCCACCAGCAGTGCAAGAGTGTTCCCTTTTTTCCACACCCTCTCCAGCATTTATTGTTTCTAGATTTCTTGATGATGGCCATTCTGACTGGTGTGAGATGATATCTCATTGTAGTTTTGATTTGCATTTCTCTAATGATTAATGATGTTGAGCATTCTTTCATGTGTTTGTTGGCAGTCTGTATATCTTCTTTGGAGAAATGCCTATTTAAGTCTTCTGCCCATTTTTGGATTGGGTTGTTTGTTTTTTTGCTATTGAGCTGCATGAGCTGTTTATAAATTTTGGAGATTAATCCTTTGTCAGTTGCTTCATTTGCAAATATTTTCTCCCATTCTGAGGGTTGTCTTTTGGTCTTGTTTATGGTTTCCTTTGCTGTGCAAAAGCTTTGAAGTTTCATTAGGTCCCATTTGTTTATCTTTGTTTTTATTTCCATTTCTCTAGGAGGTGGGTCCAAAAGGATCTTGCTGTGATTTATGTCATAGAGTGTTCTACCTATGTTTTCCTCTAAGAGTTTGATAGTTTCTGGCCTTACATTTAAGTCTTTAATCCATTTTGAGCTTATTTTTGTGTATGGTGTTAGGGAATGATCTAATCTCAGACTTTTACATGTCCCTGTCCAGTTTTCCCAGCACCACTTATTGAAGAGGCTGTCCTTTCTCCACTGTACATTCCTGCCTCCTTTATCAAAGATAAGTTGGCCATATGTGCGTGGGTTTATCTCTGGGCTTTCTATCCTGATCCACTGATCTATCTTTCTGTTTTTATGCCAGTACCAGACTGTCTTAATTACTGTAGCTTTGTAGTATAGTCTGAAGTCAGGGAGCCTGATTCCTCCAGCTCCGTTTTTCGTTCTCAAGATTGCTTTGGCTATTCGGGGTCTTTTGTTTTTCCAAACAAATTTTGAAATTTTTTGTTCTAGTTCTGTGAAAAATGCCAGTGGTAGTTTGATAGGGATTGCATTGAATCTGTAGATTGCTTTGGGTAGTAGAGTCATTTTCACAATATTGATTCTTCCAATCCAGGAGCATGGTATATCTCTCCATCTATTTGTATCATCTTTAATTTCTTTCATCAGTGTCTTATAATTTTCTGCATACAGGTCTTTTGTCTCCTTAGGTAGGTTTGTTCCTAGATATTTTATTCTTTTTGTTGCAATGGTAAATGGGAGTGTTTTCTTGATTTCATTTTCAGATTTTTCATCATTAGTGTACAGGAATGCCAGAGATTTCTGTACATTAATTTTGTATCCTGCTACTTTACCAAATTCATTGATTAGTTCTAGTAGTTTTTCGGTAGCATCTTTAGGATTCTCTATGTATAGTATCATGTCATCTGCAAACAGTGACAGCTTTACTTCTTCTTTTCCAATTTGGATTCCTTTTATTTCCTTTTCTTCTCTGATTGCTGTGGCTAAAACTTCCAAAACTATGTTGAATAAGAGTGGTGAGAGTGGGCAGCCTTGTCTTGTTCCTGATCTTAGTGGAAATGGTTTCAGTTTTTCACCATTGAGGACAATGTTGGCTGTGGGTTTGTCATATATGGCCTTTATGATGTTGAGGAAAGTTCCCTCTATGCCTACTTTCTGCAGGGTTTTTATCATAAATGGGTGTTGAATTTTGTCGAAAGCTTTCTCTGCATCTATTGAGATGATCATATGGTTTTTCTCCTTCAACTTGTTAATATGGTGTATCACATTGATTGATTTGCGTATATTGAAGAATCCTTGCATTCCTGGAATAAACCCCACTTGATCATGGTGTATGATCCTTTTAATGTGCTGTTGGATTCTGTTTGCTAGTATTTTGTTGAGGATTTTTGCATCTATGTTCATCAGTGATATTGGCCTGTAGTTTTCTTTCTTTGTGACATCCTTGCCTGGTTTTGGTATCAAGGTGATGGTGGCCTCGTAGAATGAGTTTGGGAGTGTTCCTTCCTCTGATATTGTTTGGAAGAGTTTGAGAAGGATGGGTGTTAGCTCTTCTCTAAATGTTTGATAGAATTCGCCTGTGAAGCCATCTGGTCCTGGGCTTTTGTTTGATGGAAGATTTTTAATCACAGTTTCAATTTCAGTGCTTGTGATTGGTCTGTTCATATTTTCTATTTCTTCCTGAGTCAGTCTTGGCAGGTTGTGCATTTCTAAGAATTTGTCCATCTCTTCCAGGTTGTCCATTTTATGGGCATAGAGTTGCTTGTAGTAATCTCTCATGATCTTTTGTATTTCTGCAGTGTCAGTTGTTACTTCTCCTTTTTCATTTCTAATTCTATTGATTTGAGTCTTCTCCCTTCTTTTCTTGATGAGTCTGGCTAATGGTTTATCAATTTTGTTTATCTTCTCAAAGAACCAGCTTTTAGTTTTATTGATCTTTGCTATCGTTTCCTTCATTTCTTTTTCATTTATTTCTGATCTGATTTTTATGATTTCTTTCCTTCTGCTAACTTTGGGGTGTTTTTGTTCTTCTTTCCCTAATTGCTTTAGGTGCAAGGTTAGGTTGTTTATTCGAGATGTTTCCTGTTTCTTAAGGTGGGATTGTATTGCTATAAACTTCCCTCTTAGAACTGCTTTTGCTGCATCCCATAGGTTTTGGGTCGTCGTGTCTCCATTGTCATTTGTTTCTAGGTATTTTTTAATTTCCTCTTTGATTTCTTCAGTGATCACTTCGTTATTAAGTAGTGTATTGTTTAGCCTCCATGTGTTTGTATTTTTTACAGCTCTTTTCCTGTAATTGATATCTAGTCTCATAGCATTGTGGTCAGAAAAGACACTTGATACAATTTCAATTTTCTTAAGTTTACCAAGGCTTGATTTGTGACCCAAGATATGATCTATCCTGGAGAATGTTCCATGAGCACTTGAGAAAAATGTGTATTCTGTTGTTTTTGGATGGAATGTCCTATAAATATCAATTAAGTCCATCTTGTTTAATGTATCATTTAAAGCTTGTGTTTCCTTATTTATTTTCATTTTGGAAGATCTGTCCATTGGTGAAAGTGGGGTGTTAAAGTCCCCTACTATGATTGTGTTACTGTCGATTTCTCCTTTTATGGCTGTTAGTATTTGCCTTATGTATTGAGGTGCTCCTATGTTGGGTGCATAAATATTTACAATTGTTATATCTTCTTCTTGGATCGATCCCTTGATCATTATGTAGTGTCCTTCTTTGTCTCTTCTAGTAGTCTTTATTTTAAAGTCTATTTTGTCTGATATGAGAATTGCTACTCCAGCTTTCTTTTGGTTTCCATTTGCATGGAATATCTTTTTCCATCCCCTTACTTTCAGTCTGTATGCATCTCTAGGTCTGAAGTGGGTCTCTTGTAGACAGCATATAGATGGGTCTTGTTTTTGTATCCATTCAGCCAATCTGTGTCTTTTGGTGGGAGCATTTAGTCCATTTACATTTAAGGTAATTATCGATATGTATGTTCCTATTCCCATTTTCTTAATTGTTTTGGGTTCGTTATTGTAGGTCTTTTCCTTCTGTTGTGTTTCTTGCCTAGAGAAGTTCCTTTAGCATTTGTTGTAAAGCTGGTTTGGTGGTGCTGAACTCTCTCAGCTTTTGCTTGTCTGTAAAGGTTTTAATTTCTCCATCAAATCTGAATGAGATCCTTGCTGGGTAGAGTAATCTTGGTTGCAGGTTTTTCTCCTTCATCACTTTAATTATGTCCTGCCACTCCCTTCTGGCTTGTAGAGTTTCTGCTGAGAGATCAGCTGTTATCCTGATGGGGATTCCCTTGTGTGTTATTTGTTGTTTTTGCCTTGCTGCTTTTAATATGGTTTCTTTGTGTTTAATTTTTGACAGTTTGATTAATATGTGTCTTGGCGTATTTCTCCTTGGATTTATTCTGTATGGGACTCTCTGTGCCTCCTGGACTTGATTAACTATTTCCTTTCCCATATTAGGGAAGTTTTCAACTATAATCTCTTCAAATATTTTCTCAGTCCCTTTCTTTTTCTCTTCTTCTTCTGGAACCCCTATAATTCGAATGTTGGTGCGTTTAATGTTGTCCCAGAGGTCTCTGAGACTGTCCTCTGTTCTTTTCATTCTTTTTTCTTTATTTTGCTCTGCAGCAGTTATTTCCACTATTTTATCTTCCACCTCACTTATCCGTTCTTCTGCCTCAGTTATTCTGCTATTGATCCCATCTAGAGTATTTTTTATTTCATGTATTGTGTTTTTAATCGATGCTTGATTCATCTTTAGTTCTTCTAGGTCCTTGTTAACTGTTTCTTGCATTTTGTCTATTCTATTTCCAAGATTTTGGATCTGGGAAATAGAATCTTGGATCATCTTTACCATCATTATTCTGAATTCTTTTTCAGGTAGACTGCCTATTACATCTTCATTTGTTAGGTCTGGTGGGTTTTTATCTTGTTCCTTCTCCTGCTGTGTGTTTTTCTGTCTTCTCATTTTGCTTATGTTACTGTGTTTGGGGTCTCCTTTTTGCAGGCTGCAGGTTCGTAGTTCCCGTTGTTTTTGGTGTCTGTCCCCAGTGGCTAAGGTTGGTTTAGTGGGTTGTGTAGGCTTCCTGGTGGAAGGTACTAGTGCCTGTGTTGTGATGGATGAGGCTGGATCTTGTCTTTCTGGTGGGCAGGTCCACGTCTGGTGGTGTCCAACTGCCACTTTTGAAGACCCTGGTTTCTCGCCTCAGTTTAGTCCTACGGCGTAGGCGGCGGCGTAGTCTCGCGCCCTGAAGGGGTCGTGTTGCCTATTTTTTTTTTAAAGCCAAGAAAGTGATGTGCCTGAAACTTTTTGCACTGACTGATCTGAAGTGCTGAACAAGCCAGGAAAATGCCCTTGAGAGATGTCAGATTGGGGTCCCGGGTTCAGCTCCAGAAGCCCACTTTGCTGCAAGTAAGCCTTTGGCCTCTTGGATTGCCTCTGGGGCAAGGCACTGCTCCACAGTCTTTATTTTTTTTTGTAAAGTAAATAAGAAAAATTTGTTGAAATTTAGTTTTGGAACAACAGTTTAATGTTAATAATGTACTTGTATTCTAGATGGTATGGAAAGAAGTGTGTTCTGAAATGTATTTCATTTACAGCCACAAGTCCATTGTCCTGGAGCTTTAAGTCTACTGCAGATGGGAAATGTATCAGACCTGGAAATAGAGACCTATATTTTTTTAGAGGTCTAAAATATAGAGACCTATAGTTTGAGAGACTGGTCACCAGGAGAAGCAGCTAAAGCGACCAAGCTGTGCACTAGCTGTACCTTCATCACCTGGCCACAGAAATGAAGTCTCTTGGAATAGCAATGCCTTTGAGACGGTGACTCCTTACAAAGTAGTAGAAAGTTAAGGATTTCAAATAAGACTGCATTTCATGAGTAATTCACAAATATTAGTTCAATTTAGATGTTTTATTCAAAAGGAAAGAAAATTAGCCACAGTATTATTATTGGCTCTCACTGAGTTGGTAATTCAATCCTAGTTTCTCTTTCCGCTACCCATTCATCTTTTCCTTTCTCTCTCTCATCTCTCTCTCTCTCTCAGTATCACACTCTTTCTTTCTCCCTTTCTTAATTTTCACACCTGTGGATGTTTGATAACAGCCTCATTCTCATTATACAGATACGGAAACTGAAGGTCTGGGATTATTAGGGATTTATGATTTGGTAAGGAGCATAGGCTCTTAAGGTGGAAAGACATTTCAATCACAGAGTGGCCTTTCAAGAAAAAAAACTAACATATATAGTGGTTGGCAAGAGAGAGATGTGGTTGGTGTGATGAAATGATGTGCACCCTGACAACCAAGGGTCTGGGTTACAAGAAGAAAACATTTTGTTTTCTCCTTGGAGAGCCAGGAGATGTACACAGTATTGACTCATATTTAGAAAGTCCCTGGTGCATGTTATTGGTGTACAATTGTTAATGGACTCTTATCCCATCCTACAGTTGGAAGACATAAAAAGAAGTGGACAGCGGAAGAAAAGAAGAATTTGTCCTTCACGGAGATTCTAGTTTTCATTAGCCCACAACACAGATTTTGTTTCAAAGTTCAACATCCCAAAATGATATTAACTGCTATCTGACTTTATTCTTACCTTTTACATATAAATTTGACAGTATTGTTCACATTGAAAATAAAAGCTTGTTTGACATGAATAAGCTGCGGAGGTTTTTGTTTTTAACATAAATAACACTGACTCCAATGTATCTTTGTTCTATTTATTTCGGCCCACCTTACTGTCATTGAAAGGGATTTCTTTCAAGTATTTGGTAAGCCTGTTTGACATCCTTTTATAGCAGCCTCAAATAAATTAAAATATTAGATTATAAACAACTTGTGTGATGATAGAGATGGTGGCCCAGCCGGTAGTATATGTTATTGAAAGAAACTGATGGATGACCTAGCTTGCCTGGGGACCAGATGGTGCTATTGGCCCGCCATGGAGCAGCAGCATCAGCATCAGCATCAGCATCAACTGGGAACTTGTTCGAAATGCAAATTCTCAGACCCTGCCCCAGACCTACTGGATTGGATATTCTGAAGGTAGGCTGCTAGCCATCAGGTTTTGACAAGTCCTCCAAGTGCTACTGAAGCACACTAACGTTTGAGAACCACTGCTTTAGAGCAGTGGGGGAAACGTTTAACTACACCTACAGTAGAACTAGCCTTAATTCACTGACTTGGTACTATTGCAGGTAAACTGAACAGGATGGTAAGATCTGGACTGAGGAAGGTACTAGAATTCTCAGGGGCCTGAGACACAAAGACCTCCCGGAGGCAGGTGTTAGTTTCCTAGGTTTACCGTAACAAATTACCACAAAGCAGGTGGCTTAAAACAACCAAAATTTATTCTCTCACAGTTCTGGAGGCTAGGAAGCCCAAAGTCAGGGTGCCAGCGTGGTGGAGTTCTTGGTGAGGGCCCTCGTTTTGGCTTGAAGATAGCCGCCTTCTTCCTGTGGCTTCACGTTGGGTGGTGGGAGGAGAGTACCATCTATGGTCTCTTCCTGTAAGGGCAATAATCCCAATGTGTGGAGCCCAGCCTCCTGACCTAACCAAAACTGAATGACCTACCAAAGACCCAGTCTCCAAATACCATCTCCTGGGGGTGGTGTGGGGCTGGGGACGGGCTTCTCGTATGAATTTGGGAGGCAAGGGGTGTGCACATTCCAGTGCAGAGCAGGTGCTCAGCCCAGTCTTTAAAAGAATTTCTCTCTCTCTCTCTCTCTCTCTCTCTCTCTCTCTCTCTGTCTCTTTTCCCTCTCTCTCTCTGTCTTCATTTCTTGGAGGCTGCAACTGAATTGGGGAGCCCTGATGAAACACTCTCCAGCTCCTGTCTTTACTGCTTCTTCCACACTCCATTGTCACTGCATCCATATCGACTCTGTATGTCCTTTTCTAAGGAGCCTTAACAGCATTAAAACCTCCAAATTCTCTTGCTGTCTCCTGTGGGAGGTTTTAAGCGTTGCTGAGATTTGATCTATACACCTTCTCTCTCTCTCTCGTTTTTGAACTAAGTGTGTCTGTATCAGCGTGAGCTGCCCCAGGGTGGCAATTGGGGAACACATGCAGGTTCCCATACCCCAGGGCGCCGCCCTTTAGGCGCATTGTAGTTTTGCTCTTGCAGTGGTGGAATGAAAAGGAAGGGATTCCTGTGCCCTCCCAGAGGCTGAGGGTGAGCTCTACCTTTAAGGCCTCCAGGGAAACTGAAGACCTTGATCACTCATTGGACGGTGGTGCTGTCAATCCTTGGCTGCTGGCAAATGAGCTTAGAGTCGGCGCTGGAGGAAGTGGCCCCTCGTTGGCCCTTCTAAGTTTCGCCTCCCGTCACCAGCCAATCAAGCTCTTTCCCGCCCTGTGCGCAGCGGCCTCGGCCCAGTCTCGCCGGGGCGCTCGGCGGGCAGGCCGTCTGCTCTTGCCGTAGCGGGGCTCCCAGAGGCATTTTCTCCGACTCTGGTGCCCTGGGCAGCCGGCTTCTCTGCAGCCCCCACCCCGTCCCGGAGGCCCCGCTGCCAACAGCGTCCCCTCCCTCAGCGACACCCAGCCCGGTGGCCGCCATCTTCCCCGCGGTCGTCAGTGCAGCCCGATCCGTGTCTGGCGTGTCCCTCCTGCCATGTCTGCCACCGAGGAGCGTGGGCCGATCCCAGTTGGCCAGGACGGAGCTGGAGGCGGGGCGGGTGGCGACCCCAGTCCCCTCGGGGTCCGTGCCTCCCTTTCGGGAGGGATGGATGGAGTCGAGGGGGACGCGGCCCTTCTGGCTTCCCTGGGGCTCTCCAGAGCCCTTCACGGGGAGGATGGTGGGCAGGAGGCCGCTCAGGCCGCAGTGGAAGAAGACTGGGATGCAGAGCTGGTGGAGGAGGAGGAGGAGGAGGAAGAGCTTGAATTAGACATCGAGGACCAGGAAGAGGCTGAGTACCAGTCAGAAGAGGGGGAGGAAACTGAGGAAGAGGTCGAGGAGGAGGAAGAGACAGAAGAGGAGGACGAGCATGGGCAGGGAGGCGCGGGAGTGGTCGCGGGCCATGGGGCGCCCGCGGCGCAGTTTCAGTCCCTGCGCCAGGATGTGGCCCATTGCCTTGTGCCCCACGGCCACTACCACGTCCGTGTCGTGGCCAGGCCCCACGCCGAATTCGTGATGGTCAGTCGCTGCTCGCGACGGCCCTCGGACCCTGCAGGGGATGCCGCGCCTCCTCAGGGTCAGAAAGCCCTGGGAGAGACAGGTGAGGTCTGGGGGGGCGAGTACCAGGCAGAGGGCCCCCCGCCCTGGGAGCTGTGGGAACCTGCAGAGGGGGCGGCATCCCAGAAGGCAGAGGAACCTGCGGCGGCGGTAGTGGAGGCCGAGTCCTGGGCGTGCGAGGTCCTGGCTGATGGCTCCGAGTCCTGGGAGGCTGGGGCGTGTGGACCCGACGACGGGGCCGAGGCTGGTGAGGGGCTGCCCAGTCCCCTGTCCCTTGCAGCCCCTGACTGGGCATCGGCCTCAAAGGCAGGGTGCACTCAGCGCTGGCCTCTGGCAGTTAAGCAGCGGGTCAAAGCTCTCAGAAACCTTCAGGCACGATATGCACAAGTAGAAGCCCAATTCTCTAAAGAACTTTAGGATCTTGAGAAAAAGTGTGCTGCCTTCTACGAACTGAAGGGCAAACGAATGGCATACCTCACTTTTGGTTGACGGGCTTCTAAAAATGTTAAGATTCTTAGTAGGATGACCTGAGAAAATGATGAAGTGGCACAGGGGCACTTTTCAGTGGTTGAGGAATCAATGAGGTTCGCGGTAGAATTTGTCTTGAAATGGGGTCAACATTTTCCAGTGACGGTCTGGCAGAAACATACAAAATTGCTCTCAGGATCAAATGATTTCGATCCCTTCTCCAAAGGGCCAGAAATAATCAGCAGCACAGTGTGTGTGAGATCTCCTGGAAAGAGGGGGGAAATGTTGTGAAAACTGTCAAGCAGCAGAAGTGTGAGGGCCAAGGAAGTGCTGTATCAACCAGTAGGAAGATGACCAGCTAGTCTTCTTATTTATTTATTTATTTTCTGACATATTTCTCTTCTCCAGATCCTCCTGAGAGCAGAGAACTAGATTCTGCTGCTGATTTTAAATCGGGAAATGTTTCCCACCACCTTGGGATGCCAAAGTCCGTATCATTCGACACTAAAGAAGAGAGTGAATATCATTATGAAAATGCTGAGGAAGAGAAAGAGGATGGAGATGAAAAAGCAGAAGAAGGACCGAAGCTGGATATGGTCTCAGCAGAGGGCAGCTCTGGAGAATACAAGGTATTATTGTATAGTGCCACCGGTCCTGACATATACCTGTTACTGACAGCTTTATGTTTTGTTTTGTTTACATCCTTAATCTATTTTTTGTTTATCTTTTTAACATCTTTATGGGAGTATAATTGCTTTACAGGGGTGTGTTAGTTTCTGCTTTATAACAAAGTGAGTCACCTATAGTATACCTATATCCCCATTTCTCTTCCCACTTGCGTCTCCCTCCCACCCGTCTAGGTGGTCACAGAGCTCCGAGCTGATCTCCCTGTGCTACGCAGCTGCTTCCCACGAGCTATCTATCATGTTTTTATTTTTTTATTTTTTTTTTGCCACTTTTATTTATTTTATTTTTTTTTAATTTTTTAATTAGTTTCTGCTTTATAACAAAGTGAATCAGTCATACATATACATCTGTTCCCACATCCCTTCCCTCATGCATCTCCCTCCCTCCCACCCTCCCCATCCCACCCCTCCAGGCGGTCACAAAGCACTGAGCTGATCTCCCTGTGCTCTGTGGCTGCTTCCCACTATCTCTCTACCTTACGTTTGGTAGTGTATATATGTCCATGCCTCTCTTTCGCTTTGTCACAGCTTACCCTTCCCCCTCCCCATATCCTCAAGTCCATTCTCAAGTAGGTCTGTGTCTTTATTCCCGTTTTGCCCCTAGGTCCTTCATGACTTTTTTTTTTTTTAAATTCCGTATATATGTGTTAGCATACGGTATTTGTCTTTCTCTTTCTGACTTACTTCACTCTGTATGACAGACTCTAGGTCTATCCACCTCATTACAAATAGCTCAGTTTCGTTTCTTTTTATGGCTGAGTAATATTCCATTGTATATATGTGCCACATCTTCTTTATCCATTCATCCGATGATGGACACTTAGGTTGTTTCCAGCTCCGGGCTATTGTGAATAGAGCTGCAATGAACATTTTGGTACATGTCTCTTTTGGAGTTATGGTTTTCTCAGGGTATATGCCTAGTAGTGGGATTGCTGGGTCATATGGTAGTTCTATTTTTAGTTTTTTAAGGAACCTCCATACTGTTCTCCATAGTGGCTGTACCAATTCACATTCCCACCAGCAGTGCAAGAGTGTTCCCTTTTTTCCACACCCTCTCCAGCATTTATTGTTTCTAGATTTCTTGATGATGGCCATTCTGACTGGTGTGAGATGATATCTCATTGTAGTTTTGATTTGCATTTCTCTAATGATTAATGATGTTGAGCATTCTTTCATGTGTTTGTTGGCAGTCTGTATATCTTCTTTGGAGAAATGCCTATTTAAGTCTTCTGCCCATTTTTGGATTGGGTTGTTTGTTTTTTTGCTATTGAGCTGCATGAGCTGTTTATAAATTTTGGAGATTAATCCTTTGTCAGTTGCTTCATTTGCAAATATTTTCTCCCATTCTGAGGGTTGTCTTTTGGTCTTGTTTATGGTTTCCTTTGCTGTGCAAAAGCTTTGAAGTTTCATTAGGTCCCATTTGTTTATCTTTGTTTTTATTTCCATTTCTCTAGGAGGTGGGTCCAAAAGGATCTTGCTGTGATTTATGTCATAGAGTGTTCTACCTATGTTTTCCTCTAAGAGTTTGATAGTTTCTGGCCTTACATTTAAGTCTTTAATCCATTTTGAGCTTATTTTTGTGTATGGTGTTAGGGAATGATCTAATCTCAGACTTTTACATGTCCCTGTCCAGTTTTCCCAGCACCACTTATTGAAGAGGCTGTCCTTTCTCCACTGTACATTCCTGCCTCCTTTATCAAAGATAAGTTGGCCATATGTGCGTGGGTTTATCTCTGGGCTTTCTATCCTGATCCACTGATCTATCTTTCTGTTTTTATGCCAGTACCAGACTGTCTTAATTACTGTAGCTTTGTAGTATAGTCTGAAGTCAGGGAGCCTGATTCCTCCAGCTCCGTTTTTCGTTCTCAAGATTGCTTTGGCTATTCGGGGTCTTTTGTTTTTCCAAACAAATTTTGAAATTTTTTGTTCTAGTTCTGTGAAAAATGCCAGTGGTAGTTTGATAGGGATTGCATTGAATCTGTAGATTGCTTTGGGTAGTAGAGTCATTTTCACAATATTGATTCTTCCAATCCAGGAGCATGGTATATCTCTCCATCTATTTGTATCATCTTTAATTTCTTTCATCAGTGTCTTATAATTTTCTGCATACAGGTCTTTTGTCTCCTTAGGTAGGTTTGTTCCTAGATATTTTATTCTTTTTGTTGCAATGGTAAATGGGAGTGTTTTCTTGATTTCATTTTCAGATTTTTCATCATTAGTGTACAGGAATGCCAGAGATTTCTGTACATTAATTTTGTATCCTGCTACTTTACCAAATTCATTGATTAGTTCTAGTAGTTTTTCGGTAGCATCTTTAGGATTCTCTATGTATAGTATCATGTCATCTGCAAACAGTGACAGCTTTACTTCTTCTTTTCCAATTTGGATTCCTTTTATTTCCTTTTCTTCTCTGATTGCTGTGGCTAAAACTTCCAAAACTATGTTGAATAAGAGTGGTGAGAGTGGGCAGCCTTGTCTTGTTCCTGATCTTAGTGGAAATGGTTTCAGTTTTTCACCATTGAGGACAATGTTGGCTGTGGGTTTGTCATATATGGCCTTTATGATGTTGAGGAAAGTTCCCTCTATGCCTACTTTCTGCAGGGTTTTTATCATAAATGGGTGTTGAATTTTGTCGAAAGCTTTCTCTGCATCTATTGAGATGATCATATGGTTTTTCTCCTTCAACTTGTTAATATGGTGTATCACATTGATTGATTTGCGTATATTGAAGAATCCTTGCATTCCTGGAATAAACCCCACTTGATCATGGTGTATGATCCTTTTAATGTGCTGTTGGATTCTGTTTGCTAGTATTTTGTTGAGGATTTTTGCATCTATGTTCATCAGTGATATTGGCCTGTAGTTTTCTTTCTTTGTGACATCCTTGCCTGGTTTTGGTATCAAGGTGATGGTGGCCTCGTAGAATGAGTTTGGGAGTGTTCCTTCCTCTGATATTGTTTGGAAGAGTTTGAGAAGGATGGGTGTTAGCTCTTCTCTAAATGTTTGATAGAATTCGCCTGTGAAGCCATCTGGTCCTGGGCTTTTGTTTGATGGAAGATTTTTAATCACAGTTTCAATTTCAGTGCTTGTGATTGGTCTGTTCATATTTTCTATTTCTTCCTGAGTCAGTCTTGGCAGGTTGTGCATTTCTAAGAATTTGTCCATCTCTTCCAGGTTGTCCATTTTATGGGCATAGAGTTGCTTGTAGTAATCTCTCATGATCTTTTGTATTTCTGCAGTGTCAGTTGTTACTTCTCCTTTTTCATTTCTAATTCTATTGATTTGAGTCTTCTCCCTTCTTTTCTTGATGAGTCTGGCTAATGGTTTATCAATTTTGTTTATCTTCTCAAAGAACCAGCTTTTAGTTTTATTGATCTTTGCTATCGTTTCCTTCATTTCTTTTTCATTTATTTCTGATCTGATTTTTATGATTTCTTTCCTTCTGCTAACTTTGGGGTGTTTTTGTTCTTCTTTCCCTAATTGCTTTAGGTGCAAGGTTAGGTTGTTTATTCGAGATGTTTCCTGTTTCTTAAGGTGGGATTGTATTGCTATAAACTTCCCTCTTAGAACTGCTTTTGCTGCATCCCATAGGTTTTGGGTCGTCGTGTCTCCATTGTCATTTGTTTCTAGGTATTTTTTAATTTCCTCTTTGATTTCTTCAGTGATCACTTCGTTATTAAGTAGTGTATTGTTTAGCCTCCATGTGTTTGTATTTTTTACAGCTCTTTTCCTGTAATTGATATCTAGTCTCATAGCATTGTGGTCAGAAAAGACACTTGATACAATTTCAATTTTCTTAAGTTTACCAAGGCTTGATTTGTGACCCAAGATATGATCTATCCTGGAGAATGTTCCATGAGCACTTGAGAAAAATGTGTATTCTGTTGTTTTTGGATGGAATGTCCTATAAATATCAATTAAGTCCATCTTGTTTAATGTATCATTTAAAGCTTGTGTTTCCTTATTTATTTTCATTTTGGAAGATCTGTCCATTGGTGAAAGTGGGGTGTTAAAGTCCCCTACTATGATTGTGTTACTGTCGATTTCTCCTTTTATGGCTGTTAGTATTTGCCTTATGTATTGAGGTGCTCCTATGTTGGGTGCATAAATATTTACAATTGTTATATCTTCTTCTTGGATCGATCCCTTGATCATTATGTAGTGTCCTTCTTTGTCTCTTCTAGTAGTCTTTATTTTAAAGTCTATTTTGTCTGATATGAGAATTGCTACTCCAGCTTTCTTTTGGTTTCCATTTGCATGGAATATCTTTTTCCATCCCCTTACTTTCAGTCTGTATGCATCTCTAGGTCTGAAGTGGGTCTCTTGTAGACAGCATATAGATGGGTCTTGTTTTTGTATCCATTCAGCCAATCTGTGTCTTTTGGTGGGAGCATTTAGTCCATTTACATTTAAGGTAATTATCGATATGTATGTTCCTATTCCCATTTTCTTAATTGTTTTGGGTTCGTTATTGTAGGTCTTTTCCTTCTGTTGTGTTTCTTGCCTAGAGAAGTTCCTTTAGCATTTGTTGTAAAGCTGGTTTGGTGGTGCTGAACTCTCTCAGCTTTTGCTTGTCTGTAAAGGTTTTAATTTCTCCATCAAATCTGAATGAGATCCTTGCTGGGTAGAGTAATCTTGGTTGCAGGTTTTTCTCCTTCATCACTTTAATTATGTCCTGCCACTCCCTTCTGGCTTGTAGAGTTTCTGCTGAGAGATCAGCTGTTATCCTGATGGGGATTCCCTTGTGTGTTATTTGTTGTTTTTGCCTTGCTGCTTTTAATATGGTTTCTTTGTGTTTAATTTTTGACAGTTTGATTAATATGTGTCTTGGCGTATTTCTCCTTGGATTTATTCTGTATGGGACTCTCTGTGCCTCCTGGACTTGATTAACTATTTCCTTTCCCATATTAGGGAAGTTTTCAACTATAATCTCTTCAAATATTTTCTCAGTCCCTTTCTTTTTCTCTTCTTCTTCTGGAACCCCTATAATTCGAATGTTGGTGCGTTTAATGTTGTCCCAGAGGTCTCTGAGACTGTCCTCTGTTCTTTTCATTCTTTTTTCTTTATTTTGCTCTGCAGCAGTTATTTCCACTATTTTATCTTCCACCTCACTTATCCGTTCTTCTGCCTCAGTTATTCTGCTATTGATCCCATCTAGAGTATTTTTTATTTCATGTATTGTGTTTTTAATCGATGCTTGATTCATCTTTAGTTCTTCTAGGTCCTTGTTAACTGTTTCTTGCATTTTGTCTATTCTATTTCCAAGATTTTGGATCTGGGAAATAGAATCTTGGATCATCTTTACCATCATTATTCTGAATTCTTTTTCAGGTAGACTGCCTATTACATCTTCATTTGTTAGGTCTGGTGGGTTTTTATCTTGTTCCTTCTCCTGCTGTGTGTTTTTCTGTCTTCTCATTTTGCTTATGTTACTGTGTTTGGGGTCTCCTTTTTGCAGGCTGCAGGTTCGTAGTTCCCGTTGTTTTTGGTGTCTGTCCCCAGTGGCTAAGGTTGGTTTAGTGGGTTGTGTAGGCTTCCTGGTGGAAGGTACTAGTGCCTGTGTTGTGATGGATGAGGCTGGATCTTGTCTTTCTGGTGGGCAGGTCCACGTCTGGTGGTGTCCAACTGCCACTTTTGAAGACCCTGGTTTCTCGCCTCAGTTTAGTCCTACGGCGTAGGCGGCGGCGTAGTCTCGCGCCCTGAAGGGGTCGTGTTGCCTATTTTTCTTTTAAAGCCAAGAAAGTGATGTGCCTGAAACTTTTTGCACTGACTGATCTGAAGTGCTGAACAAGCCAGGAAAATGCCCTTGAGAGATGTCAGATTGGGGTCCCGGGTTCAGCTCCAGAAGCCCACTTTGCTGCAAGTAAGCCTTTGGCCTCTTGGATTGCCTCTGGGGCAAGGCACTGCTCCACAGTCTTTATTTTTTTTTGTAAAGTAAATAAGAAAAATTTGTTGAAATTTAGTTTTGGAACAACAGTTTAATGTTAATAATGTACTTGTATTCTAGATGGTATGGAAAGAAGTGTGTTCTGAAATGTATTTCATTTACAGCCACAAGTCCATTGTCCTGGAGCTTTAAGTCTACTGCAGATGGGAAATGTATCAGACCTGGAAATAGAGACCTATATTTTTTTAGAGGTCTAAAATATAGAGACCTATAGTTTGAGAGACTGGTCACCAGGAGAAGCAGCTAAAGCGACCAAGCTGTGCACTAGCTGTACCTTCATCACCTGGCCACAGAAATGAAGTCTCTTGGAATAGCAATGCCTTTGAGACGGTGACTCCTTACAAAGTAGTAGAAAGTTAAGGATTTCAAATAAGACTGCATTTCATGAGTAATTCACAAATATTAGTTCAATTTAGATGTTTTATTCAAAAGGAAAGAAAATTAGCCACAGTATTATTATTGGCTCTCACTGAGTTGGTAATTCAATCCTAGTTTCTCTTTCCGCTACCCATTCATCTTTTCCTTTCTCTCTCTCATCTCTCTCTCTCTCTCAGTATCACACTCTTTCTTTCTCCCTTTCTTAATTTTCACACCTGTGGATGTTTGATAACAGCCTCATTCTCATTATACAGATACGGAAACTGAAGGTCTGGGATTATTAGGGATTTATGATTTGGTAAGGAGCATAGGCTCTTAAGGTGGAAAGACATTTCAATCACAGAGTGGCCTTTCAAGAAAAAAAACTAACATATATAGTGGTTGGCAAGAGAGAGATGTGGTTGGTGTGATGAAATGATGTGCACCCTGACAACCAAGGGTCTGGGTTACAAGAAGAAAACATTTTGTTTTCTCCTTGGAGAGCCAGGAGATGTACACAGTATTGACTCATATTTAGAAAGTCCCTGGTGCATGTTATTGGTGTACAATTGTTAATGGACTCTTATCCCATCCTACAGTTGGAAGACATAAAAAGAAGTGGACAGCGGAAGAAAAGAAGAATTTGTCCTTCACGGAGATTCTAGTTTTCATTAGCCCACAACACAGATTTTGTTTCAAAGTTCAACATCCCAAAATGATATTAACTGCTATCTGACTTTATTCTTACCTTTTACATATAAATTTGACAGTATTGTTCACATTGAAAATAAAAGCTTGTTTGACATGAATAAGCTGCGGAGGTTTTTGTTTTTAACATAAATAACACTGACTCCAATGTATCTTTGTTCTATTTATTTCGGCCCACCTTACTGTCATTGAAAGGGATTTCTTTCAAGTATTTGGTAAGCCTGTTTGACATCCTTTTATAGCAGCCTCAAATAAATTAAAATATTAGATTATAAACAACTTGTGTGATGATAGAGATGGTGGCCCAGCCGGTAGTATATGTTATTGAAAGAAACTGATGGATGACCTAGCTTGCCTGGGGACCAGATGGTGCTATTGGCCCGCCATGGAGCAGCAGCATCAGCATCAGCATCAGCATCAACTGGGAACTTGTTCGAAATGCAAATTCTCAGACCCTGCCCCAGACCTACTGGATTGGATATTCTGAAGGTAGGCTGCTAGCCATCAGGTTTTGACAAGTCCTCCAAGTGCTACTGAAGCACACTAACGTTTGAGAACCACTGCTTTAGAGCAGTGGGGGAAACGTTTAACTACACCTACAGTAGAACTAGCCTTAATTCACTGACTTGGTACTATTGCAGGTAAACTGAACAGGATGGTAAGATCTGGACTGAGGAAGGTACTAGAATTCTCAGGGGCCTGAGACACAAAGACCTCCCGGAGGCAGGTGTTAGTTTCCTAGGTTTACCGTAACAAATTACCACAAAGCAGGTGGCTTAAAACAACCAAAATTTATTCTCTCACAGTTCTGGAGGCTAGGAAGCCCAAAGTCAGGGTGCCAGCGTGGTGGAGTTCTTGGTGAGGGCCCTCGTTTTGGCTTGAAGATAGCCGCCTTCTTCCTGTGGCTTCACGTTGGGTGGTGGGAGGAGAGTACCATCTATGGTCTCTTCCTGTAAGGGCAATAATCCCAATGTGTGGAGCCCAGCCTCCTGACCTAACCAAAACTGAATGACCTACCAAAGACCCAGTCTCCAAATACCATCTCCTGGGGGTGGTGTGGGGCTGGGGACGGGCTTCTCGTATGAATTTGGGAGGCAAGGGGTGTGCACATTCCAGTGCAGAGCAGGTGCTCAGCCCAGTCTTTAAAAGAATTTCTCTCTCTCTCTCTCTCTCTCTCTCTCTCTCTCTCTCTGTCTCTTTTCCCTCTCTCTCTCTGTCTTCATTTCTTGGAGGCTGCAACTGAATTGGGGAGCCCTGATGAAACACTCTCCAGCTCCTGTCTTTACTGCTTCTTCCACACTCCATTGTCACTGCATCCATATCGACTCTGTATGTCCTTTTCTAAGGAGCCTTAACAGCATTAAAACCTCCAAATTCTCTTGCTGTCTCCTGTGGGAGGTTTTAAGCGTTGCTGAGATTTGATCTATACACCTTCTCTCTCTCTCTCGTTTTTGAACTAAGTGTGTCTGTATCAGCGTGAGCTGCCCCAGGGTGGCAATTGGGGAACACATGCAGGTTCCCATACCCCAGGGCGCCGCCCTTTAGGCGCATTGTAGTTTTGCTCTTGCAGTGGTGGAATGAAAAGGAAGGGATTCCTGTGCCCTCCCAGAGGCTGAGGGTGAGCTCTACCTTTAAGGCCTCCAGGGAAACTGAAGACCTTGATCACTCATTGGACGGTGGTGCTGTCAATCCTTGGCTGCTGGCAAATGAGCTTAGAGTCGGCGCTGGAGGAAGTGGCCCCTCGTTGGCCCTTCTAAGTTTCGCCTCCCGTCACCAGCCAATCAAGCTCTTTCCCGCCCTGTGCGCAGCGGCCTCGGCCCAGTCTCGCCGGGGCGCTCGGCGGGCAGGCCGTCTGCTCTTGCCGTAGCGGGGCTCCCAGAGGCATTTTCTCCGACTCTGGTGCCCTGGGCAGCCGGCTTCTCTGCAGCCCCCACCCCGTCCCGGAGGCCCCGCTGCCAACAGCGTCCCCTCCCTCAGCGACACCCAGCCCGGTGGCCGCCATCTTCCCCGCGGTCGTCAGTGCAGCCCGATCCGTGTCTGGCGTGTCCCTCCTGCCATGTCTGCCACCGAGGAGCGTGGGCCGATCCCAGTTGGCCAGGACGGAGCTGGAGGCGGGGCGGGTGGCGACCCCAGTCCCCTCGGGGTCCGTGCCTCCCTTTCGGGAGGGATGGATGGAGTCGAGGGGGACGCGGCCCTTCTGGCTTCCCTGGGGCTCTCCAGAGCCCTTCACGGGGAGGATGGTGGGCAGGAGGCCGCTCAGGCCGCAGTGGAAGAAGACTGGGATGCAGAGCTGGTGGAGGAGGAGGAGGAGGAGGAAGAGCTTGAATTAGACATCGAGGACCAGGAAGAGGCTGAGTACCAGTCAGAAGAGGGGGAGGAAACTGAGGAAGAGGTCGAGGAGGAGGAAGAGACAGAAGAGGAGGACGAGCATGGGCAGGGAGGCGCGGGAGTGGTCGCGGGCCATGGGGCGCCCGCGGCGCAGTTTCAGTCCCTGCGCCAGGATGTGGCCCATTGCCTTGTGCCCCACGGCCACTACCACGTCCGTGTCGTGGCCAGGCCCCACGCCGAATTCGTGATGGTCAGTCGCTGCTCGCGACGGCCCTCGGACCCTGCAGGGGATGCCGCGCCTCCTCAGGGTCAGAAAGCCCTGGGAGAGACAGGTGAGGTCTGGGGGGGCGAGTACCAGGCAGAGGGCCCCCCGCCCTGGGAGCTGTGGGAACCTGCAGAGGGGGCGGCATCCCAGAAGGCAGAGGAACCTGCGGCGGCGGTAGTGGAGGCCGAGTCCTGGGCGTGCGAGGTCCTGGCTGATGGCTCCGAGTCCTGGGAGGCTGGGGCGTGTGGACCCGACGACGGGGCCGAGGCTGGTGAGGGGCTGCCCAGTCCCCTGTCCCTTGCAGCCCCTGACTGGGCATCGGCCTCAAAGGCAGGGTGCACTCAGCGCTGGCCTCTGGCAGTTAAGCAGCGGGTCAAAGCTCTCAGAAACCTTCAGGCACGATATGCACAAGTAGAAGCCCAATTCTCTAAAGAACTTTAGGATCTTGAGAAAAAGTGTGCTGCCTTCTACGAACTGAAGGGCAAACGAATGGCATACCTCACTTTTGGTTGACGGGCTTCTAAAAATGTTAAGATTCTTAGTAGGATGACCTGAGAAAATGATGAAGTGGCACAGGGGCACTTTTCAGTGGTTGAGGAATCAATGAGGTTCGCGGTAGAATTTGTCTTGAAATGGGGTCAACATTTTCCAGTGACGGTCTGGCAGAAACATACAAAATTGCTCTCAGGATCAAATGATTTCGATCCCTTCTCCAAAGGGCCAGAAATAATCAGCAGCACAGTGTGTGTGAGATCTCCTGGAAAGAGGGGGGAAATGTTGTGAAAACTGTCAAGCAGCAGAAGTGTGAGGGCCAAGGAAGTGCTGTATCAACCAGTAGGAAGATGACCAGCTAGTCTTCTTATTTATTTATTTATTTTCTGACATATTTCTCTTCTCCAGATCCTCCTGAGAGCAGAGAACTAGATTCTGCTGCTGATTTTAAATCGGGAAATGTTTCCCACCACCTTGGGATGCCAAAGTCCGTATCATTCGACACTAAAGAAGAGAGTGAATATCATTATGAAAATGCTGAGGAAGAGAAAGAGGATGGAGATGAAAAAGCAGAAGAAGGACCGAAGCTGGATATGGTCTCAGCAGAGGGCAGCTCTGGAGAATACAAGGTATTATTGTATAGTGCCACCGGTCCTGACATATACCTGTTACTGACAGCTTTATGTTTTGTTTTGTTTACATCCTTAATCTATTTTTTGTTTATCTTTTTAACATCTTTATGGGAGTATAATTGCTTTACAGGGGTGTGTTAGTTTCTGCTTTATAACAAAGTGAGTCACCTATAGTATACCTATATCCCCATTTCTCTTCCCACTTGCGTCTCCCTCCCACCCGTCTAGGTGGTCACAGAGCTCCGAGCTGATCTCCCTGTGCTACGCAGCTGCTTCCCACGAGCTATCTATCATGTTTTTATTTTTTTATTTTTTTTTTGCCACTTTTATTTATTTTATTTTTTTTTAATTTTTTAATTAGTTTCTGCTTTATAACAAAGTGAATCAGTCATACATATACATCTGTTCCCACATCCCTTCCCTCATGCATCTCCCTCCCTCCCACCCTCCCCATCCCACCCCTCCAGGCGGTCACAAAGCACTGAGCTGATCTCCCTGTGCTCTGTGGCTGCTTCCCACTATCTCTCTACCTTACGTTTGGTAGTGTATATATGTCCATGCCTCTCTTTCGCTTTGTCACAGCTTACCCTTCCCCCTCCCCATATCCTCAAGTCCATTCTCAAGTAGGTCTGTGTCTTTATTCCCGTTTTGCCCCTAGGTCCTTCATGACTTTTTTTTTTTTTAAATTCCGTATATATGTGTTAGCATACGGTATTTGTCTTTCTCTTTCTGACTTACTTCACTCTGTATGACAGACTCTAGGTCTATCCACCTCATTACAAATAGCTCAGTTTCGTTTCTTTTTATGGCTGAGTAATATTCCATTGTATATATGTGCCACATCTTCTTTATCCATTCATCCGATGATGGACACTTAGGTTGTTTCCAGCTCCGGGCTATTGTGAATAGAGCTGCAATGAACATTTTGGTACATGTCTCTTTTGGAGTTATGGTTTTCTCAGGGTATATGCCTAGTAGTGGGATTGCTGGGTCATATGGTAGTTCTATTTTTAGTTTTTTAAGGAACCTCCATACTGTTCTCCATAGTGGCTGTACCAATTCACATTCCCACCAGCAGTGCAAGAGTGTTCCCTTTTTTCCACACCCTCTCCAGCATTTATTGTTTCTAGATTTCTTGATGATGGCCATTCTGACTGGTGTGAGATGATATCTCATTGTAGTTTTGATTTGCATTTCTCTAATGATTAATGATGTTGAGCATTCTTTCATGTGTTTGTTGGCAGTCTGTATATCTTCTTTGGAGAAATGCCTATTTAAGTCTTCTGCCCATTTTTGGATTGGGTTGTTTGTTTTTTTGCTATTGAGCTGCATGAGCTGTTTATAAATTTTGGAGATTAATCCTTTGTCAGTTGCTTCATTTGCAAATATTTTCTCCCATTCTGAGGGTTGTCTTTTGGTCTTGTTTATGGTTTCCTTTGCTGTGCAAAAGCTTTGAAGTTTCATTAGGTCCCATTTGTTTATCTTTGTTTTTATTTCCATTTCTCTAGGAGGTGGGTCCAAAAGGATCTTGCTGTGATTTATGTCATAGAGTGTTCTACCTATGTTTTCCTCTAAGAGTTTGATAGTTTCTGGCCTTACATTTAAGTCTTTAATCCATTTTGAGCTTATTTTTGTGTATGGTGTTAGGGAATGATCTAATCTCAGACTTTTACATGTCCCTGTCCAGTTTTCCCAGCACCACTTATTGAAGAGGCTGTCCTTTCTCCACTGTACATTCCTGCCTCCTTTATCAAAGATAAGTTGGCCATATGTGCGTGGGTTTATCTCTGGGCTTTCTATCCTGATCCACTGATCTATCTTTCTGTTTTTATGCCAGTACCAGACTGTCTTAATTACTGTAGCTTTGTAGTATAGTCTGAAGTCAGGGAGCCTGATTCCTCCAGCTCCGTTTTTCGTTCTCAAGATTGCTTTGGCTATTCGGGGTCTTTTGTTTTTCCAAACAAATTTTGAAATTTTTTGTTCTAGTTCTGTGAAAAATGCCAGTGGTAGTTTGATAGGGATTGCATTGAATCTGTAGATTGCTTTGGGTAGTAGAGTCATTTTCACAATATTGATTCTTCCAATCCAGGAGCATGGTATATCTCTCCATCTATTTGTATCATCTTTAATTTCTTTCATCAGTGTCTTATAATTTTCTGCATACAGGTCTTTTGTCTCCTTAGGTAGGTTTGTTCCTAGATATTTTATTCTTTTTGTTGCAATGGTAAATGGGAGTGTTTTCTTGATTTCATTTTCAGATTTTTCATCATTAGTGTACAGGAATGCCAGAGATTTCTGTACATTAATTTTGTATCCTGCTACTTTACCAAATTCATTGATTAGTTCTAGTAGTTTTTCGGTAGCATCTTTAGGATTCTCTATGTATAGTATCATGTCATCTGCAAACAGTGACAGCTTTACTTCTTCTTTTCCAATTTGGATTCCTTTTATTTCCTTTTCTTCTCTGATTGCTGTGGCTAAAACTTCCAAAACTATGTTGAATAAGAGTGGTGAGAGTGGGCAGCCTTGTCTTGTTCCTGATCTTAGTGGAAATGGTTTCAGTTTTTCACCATTGAGGACAATGTTGGCTGTGGGTTTGTCATATATGGCCTTTATGATGTTGAGGAAAGTTCCCTCTATGCCTACTTTCTGCAGGGTTTTTATCATAAATGGGTGTTGAATTTTGTCGAAAGCTTTCTCTGCATCTATTGAGATGATCATATGGTTTTTCTCCTTCAACTTGTTAATATGGTGTATCACATTGATTGATTTGCGTATATTGAAGAATCCTTGCATTCCTGGAATAAACCCCACTTGATCATGGTGTATGATCCTTTTAATGTGCTGTTGGATTCTGTTTGCTAGTATTTTGTTGAGGATTTTTGCATCTATGTTCATCAGTGATATTGGCCTGTAGTTTTCTTTCTTTGTGACATCCTTGCCTGGTTTTGGTATCAAGGTGATGGTGGCCTCGTAGAATGAGTTTGGGAGTGTTCCTTCCTCTGATATTGTTTGGAAGAGTTTGAGAAGGATGGGTGTTAGCTCTTCTCTAAATGTTTGATAGAATTCGCCTGTGAAGCCATCTGGTCCTGGGCTTTTGTTTGATGGAAGATTTTTAATCACAGTTTCAATTTCAGTGCTTGTGATTGGTCTGTTCATATTTTCTATTTCTTCCTGAGTCAGTCTTGGCAGGTTGTGCATTTCTAAGAATTTGTCCATCTCTTCCAGGTTGTCCATTTTATGGGCATAGAGTTGCTTGTAGTAATCTCTCATGATCTTTTGTATTTCTGCAGTGTCAGTTGTTACTTCTCCTTTTTCATTTCTAATTCTATTGATTTGAGTCTTCTCCCTTCTTTTCTTGATGAGTCTGGCTAATGGTTTATCAATTTTGTTTATCTTCTCAAAGAACCAGCTTTTAGTTTTATTGATCTTTGCTATCGTTTCCTTCATTTCTTTTTCATTTATTTCTGATCTGATTTTTATGATTTCTTTCCTTCTGCTAACTTTGGGGTGTTTTTGTTCTTCTTTCCCTAATTGCTTTAGGTGCAAGGTTAGGTTGTTTATTCGAGATGTTTCCTGTTTCTTAAGGTGGGATTGTATTGCTATAAACTTCCCTCTTAGAACTGCTTTTGCTGCATCCCATAGGTTTTGGGTCGTCGTGTCTCCATTGTCATTTGTTTCTAGGTATTTTTTAATTTCCTCTTTGATTTCTTCAGTGATCACTTCGTTATTAAGTAGTGTATTGTTTAGCCTCCATGTGTTTGTATTTTTTACAGCTCTTTTCCTGTAATTGATATCTAGTCTCATAGCATTGTGGTCAGAAAAGACACTTGATACAATTTCAATTTTCTTAAGTTTACCAAGGCTTGATTTGTGACCCAAGATATGATCTATCCTGGAGAATGTTCCATGAGCACTTGAGAAAAATGTGTATTCTGTTGTTTTTGGATGGAATGTCCTATAAATATCAATTAAGTCCATCTTGTTTAATGTATCATTTAAAGCTTGTGTTTCCTTATTTATTTTCATTTTGGAAGATCTGTCCATTGGTGAAAGTGGGGTGTTAAAGTCCCCTACTATGATTGTGTTACTGTCGATTTCTCCTTTTATGGCTGTTAGTATTTGCCTTATGTATTGAGGTGCTCCTATGTTGGGTGCATAAATATTTACAATTGTTATATCTTCTTCTTGGATCGATCCCTTGATCATTATGTAGTGTCCTTCTTTGTCTCTTCTAGTAGTCTTTATTTTAAAGTCTATTTTGTCTGATATGAGAATTGCTACTCCAGCTTTCTTTTGGTTTCCATTTGCATGGAATATCTTTTTCCATCCCCTTACTTTCAGTCTGTATGCATCTCTAGGTCTGAAGTGGGTCTCTTGTAGACAGCATATAGATGGGTCTTGTTTTTGTATCCATTCAGCCAATCTGTGTCTTTTGGTGGGAGCATTTAGTCCATTTACATTTAAGGTAATTATCGATATGTATGTTCCTATTCCCATTTTCTTAATTGTTTTGGGTTCGTTATTGTAGGTCTTTTCCTTCTGTTGTGTTTCTTGCCTAGAGAAGTTCCTTTAGCATTTGTTGTAAAGCTGGTTTGGTGGTGCTGAACTCTCTCAGCTTTTGCTTGTCTGTAAAGGTTTTAATTTCTCCATCAAATCTGAATGAGATCCTTGCTGGGTAGAGTAATCTTGGTTGCAGGTTTTTCTCCTTCATCACTTTAATTATGTCCTGCCACTCCCTTCTGGCTTGTAGAGTTTCTGCTGAGAGATCAGCTGTTATCCTGATGGGGATTCCCTTGTGTGTTATTTGTTGTTTTTGCCTTGCTGCTTTTAATATGGTTTCTTTGTGTTTAATTTTTGACAGTTTGATTAATATGTGTCTTGGCGTATTTCTCCTTGGATTTATTCTGTATGGGACTCTCTGTGCCTCCTGGACTTGATTAACTATTTCCTTTCCCATATTAGGGAAGTTTTCAACTATAATCTCTTCAAATATTTTCTCAGTCCCTTTCTTTTTCTCTTCTTCTTCTGGAACCCCTATAATTCGAATGTTGGTGCGTTTAATGTTGTCCCAGAGGTCTCTGAGACTGTCCTCTGTTCTTTTCATTCTTTTTTCTTTATTTTGCTCTGCAGCAGTTATTTCCACTATTTTATCTTCCACCTCACTTATCCGTTCTTCTGCCTCAGTTATTCTGCTATTGATCCCATCTAGAGTATTTTTTATTTCATGTATTGTGTTTTTAATCGATGCTTGATTCATCTTTAGTTCTTCTAGGTCCTTGTTAACTGTTTCTTGCATTTTGTCTATTCTATTTCCAAGATTTTGGATCTGGGAAATAGAATCTTGGATCATCTTTACCATCATTATTCTGAATTCTTTTTCAGGTAGACTGCCTATTACATCTTCATTTGTTAGGTCTGGTGGGTTTTTATCTTGTTCCTTCTCCTGCTGTGTGTTTTTCTGTCTTCTCATTTTGCTTATGTTACTGTGTTTGGGGTCTCCTTTTTGCAGGCTGCAGGTTCGTAGTTCCCGTTGTTTTTGGTGTCTGTCCCCAGTGGCTAAGGTTGGTTTAGTGGGTTGTGTAGGCTTCCTGGTGGAAGGTACTAGTGCCTGTGTTGTGATGGATGAGGCTGGATCTTGTCTTTCTGGTGGGCAGGTCCACGTCTGGTGGTGTCCAACTGCCACTTTTGAAGACCCTGGTTTCTCGCCTCAGTTTAGTCCTACGGCGTAGGCGGCGGCGTAGTCTCGCGCCCTGAAGGGGTCGTGTTGCCTATTTTTTTTTTAAAGCCAAGAAAGTGATGTGCCTGAAACTTTTTGCACTGACTGATCTGAAGTGCTGAACAAGCCAGGAAAATGCCCTTGACAGATGTCAGATTGGGGTCCCGGGTTCAGCTCCAGAAGCCCACTTTGCTGCAAGTAAGCCTTTGGCCTCTTGGATTGCCTCTGGGGCAAGGCACTGCTCCACAGTCTTTATTTTTTTTTGTAAAGTAAATAAGAAAAATTTGTTGAAATTTAGTTTTGGAACAACAGTTTAATGTTAATAATGTACTTGTATTCTAGATGGTATGGAAAGAAGTGTGTTCTGAAATGTATTTCATTTACAGCCACAAGTCCATTGTCCTGGAGCTTTAAGTCTACTGCAGATGGGAAATGTATCAGACCTGGAAATAGAGACCTATATTTTTTTAGAGGTCTAAAATATAGAGACCTATAGTTTGAGAGACTGGTCACCAGGAGAAGCAGCTAAAGCGACCAAGCTGTGCACTAGCTGTACCTTCATCACCTGGCCACAGAAATGAAGTCTCTTGGAATAGCAATGCCTTTGAGACGGTGACTCCTTACAAAGTAGTAGAAAGTTAAGGATTTCAAATAAGACTGCATTTCATGAGTAATTCACAAATATTAGTTCAATTTAGATGTTTTATTCAAAAGGAAAGAAAATTAGCCACAGTATTATTATTGGCTCTCACTGAGTTGGTAATTCAATCCTAGTTTCTCTTTCCGCTACCCATTCATCTTTTCCTTTCTCTCTCTCATCTCTCTCTCTCTCTCAGTATCACACTCTTTCTTTCTCCCTTTCTTAATTTTCACACCTGTGGATGTTTGATAACAGCCTCATTCTCATTATACAGATACGGAAACTGAAGGTCTGGGATTATTAGGGATTTATGATTTGGTAAGGAGCATAGGCTCTTAAGGTGGAAAGACATTTCAATCACAGAGTGGCCTTTCAAGAAAAAAAACTAACATATATAGTGGTTGGCAAGAGAGAGATGTGGTTGGTGTGATGAAATGATGTGCACCCTGACAACCAAGGGTCTGGGTTACAAGAAGAAAACATTTTGTTTTCTCCTTGGAGAGCCAGGAGATGTACACAGTATTGACTCATATTTAGAAAGTCCCTGGTGCATGTTATTGGTGTACAATTGTTAATGGACTCTTATCCCATCCTACAGTTGGAAGACATAAAAAGAAGTGGACAGCGGAAGAAAAGAAGAATTTGTCCTTCACGGAGATTCTAGTTTTCATTAGCCCACAACACAGATTTTGTTTCAAAGTTCAACATCCCAAAATGATATTAACTGCTATCTGACTTTATTCTTACCTTTTACATATAAATTTGACAGTATTGTTCACATTGAAAATAAAAGCTTGTTTGACATGAATAAGCTGCGGAGGTTTTTGTTTTTAACATAAATAACACTGACTCCAATGTATCTTTGTTCTATTTATTTCGGCCCACCTTACTGTCATTGAAAGGGATTTCTTTCAAGTATTTGGTAAGCCTGTTTGACATCCTTTTATAGCAGCCTCAAATAAATTAAAATATTAGATTATAAACAACTTGTGTGATGATAGAGATGGTGGCCCAGCCGGTAGTATATGTTATTGAAAGAAACTGATGGATGACCTAGCTTGCCTGGGGACCAGATGGTGCTATTGGCCCGCCATGGAGCAGCAGCATCAGCATCAGCATCAGCATCAACTGGGAACTTGTTCGAAATGCAAATTCTCAGACCCTGCCCCAGACCTACTGGATTGGATATTCTGAAGGTAGGCTGCTAGCCATCAGGTTTTGACAAGTCCTCCAAGTGCTACTGAAGCACACTAACGTTTGAGAACCACTGCTTTAGAGCAGTGGGGGAAACGTTTAACTACACCTACAGTAGAACTAGCCTTAATTCACTGACTTGGTACTATTGCAGGTAAACTGAACAGGATGGTAAGATCTGGACTGAGGAAGGTACTAGAATTCTCAGGGGCCTGAGACACAAAGACCTCCCGGAGGCAGGTGTTAGTTTCCTAGGTTTACCGTAACAAATTACCACAAAGCAGGTGGCTTAAAACAACCAAAATTTATTCTCTCACAGTTCTGGAGGCTAGGAAGCCCAAAGTCAGGGTGCCAGCGTGGTGGAGTTCTTGGTGAGGGCCCTCGTTTTGGCTTGAAGATAGCCGCCTTCTTCCTGTGGCTTCACGTTGGGTGGTGGGAGGAGAGTACCATCTATGGTCTCTTCCTGTAAGGGCAATAATCCCAATGTGTGGAGCCCAGCCTCCTGACCTAACCAAAACTGAATGACCTACCAAAGACCCAGTCTCCAAATACCATCTCCTGGGGGTGGTGTGGGGCTGGGGACGGGCTTCTCGTATGAATTTGGGAGGCAAGGGGTGTGCACATTCCAGTGCAGAGCAGGTGCTCAGCCCAGTCTTTAAAAGAATTTCTCTCTCTCTCTCTCTCTCTCTCTCTCTCTCTCTCTCTGTCTCTTTTCCCTCTCTCTCTCTGTCTTCATTTCTTGGAGGCTGCAACTGAATTGGGGAGCCCTGATGAAACACTCTCCAGCTCCTGTCTTTACTGCTTCTTCCACACTCCATTGTCACTGCATCCATATCGACTCTGTATGTCCTTTTCTAAGGAGCCTTAACAGCATTAAAACCTCCAAATTCTCTTGCTGTCTCCTGTGGGAGGTTTTAAGCGTTGCTGAGATTTGATCTATACACCTTCTCTCTCTCTCTCGTTTTTGAACTAAGTGTGTCTGTATCAGCGTGAGCTGCCCCAGGGTGGCAATTGGGGAACACATGCAGGTTCCCATACCCCAGGGCGCCGCCCTTTAGGCGCATTGTAGTTTTGCTCTTGCAGTGGTGGAATGAAAAGGAAGGGATTCCTGTGCCCTCCCAGAGGCTGAGGGTGAGCTCTACCTTTAAGGCCTCCAGGGAAACTGAAGACCTTGATCACTCATTGGACGGTGGTGCTGTCAATCCTTGGCTGCTGGCAAATGAGCTTAGAGTCGGCGCTGGAGGAAGTGGCCCCTCGTTGGCCCTTCTAAGTTTCGCCTCCCGTCACCAGCCAATCAAGCTCTTTCCCGCCCTGTGCGCAGCGGCCTCGGCCCAGTCTCGCCGGGGCGCTCGGCGGGCAGGCCGTCTGCTCTTGCCGTAGCGGGGCTCCCAGAGGCATTTTCTCCGACTCTGGTGCCCTGGGCAGCCGGCTTCTCTGCAGCCCCCACCCCGTCCCGGAGGCCCCGCTGCCAACAGCGTCCCCTCCCTCAGCGACACCCAGCCCGGTGGCCGCCATCTTCCCCGCGGTCGTCAGTGCAGCCCGATCCGTGTCTGGCGTGTCCCTCCTGCCATGTCTGCCACCGAGGAGCGTGGGCCGATCCCAGTTGGCCAGGACGGAGCTGGAGGCGGGGCGGGTGGCGACCCCAGTCCCCTCGGGGTCCGTGCCTCCCTTTCGGGAGGGATGGATGGAGTCGAGGGGGACGCGGCCCTTCTGGCTTCCCTGGGGCTCTCCAGAGCCCTTCACGGGGAGGATGGTGGGCAGGAGGCCGCTCAGGCCGCAGTGGAAGAAGACTGGGATGCAGAGCTGGTGGAGGAGGAGGAGGAGGAGGAAGAGCTTGAATTAGACATCGAGGACCAGGAAGAGGCTGAGTACCAGTCAGAAGAGGGGGAGGAAACTGAGGAAGAGGTCGAGGAGGAGGAAGAGACAGAAGAGGAGGACGAGCATGGGCAGGGAGGCGCGGGAGTGGTCGCGGGCCATGGGGCGCCCGCGGCGCAGTTTCAGTCCCTGCGCCAGGATGTGGCCCATTGCCTTGTGCCCCACGGCCACTACCACGTCCGTGTCGTGGCCAGGCCCCACGCCGAATTCGTGATGGTCAGTCGCTGCTCGCGACGGCCCTCGGACCCTGCAGGGGATGCCGCGCCTCCTCAGGGTCAGAAAGCCCTGGGAGAGACAGGTGAGGTCTGGGGGGGCGAGTACCAGGCAGAGGGCCCCCCGCCCTGGGAGCTGTGGGAACCTGCAGAGGGGGCGGCATCCCAGAAGGCAGAGGAACCTGCGGCGGCGGTAGTGGAGGCCGAGTCCTGGGCGTGCGAGGTCCTGGCTGATGGCTCCGAGTCCTGGGAGGCTGGGGCGTGTGGACCCGACGACGGGGCCGAGGCTGGTGAGGGGCTGCCCAGTCCCCTGTCCCTTGCAGCCCCTGACTGGGCATCGGCCTCAAAGGCAGGGTGCACTCAGCGCTGGCCTCTGGCAGTTAAGCAGCGGGTCAAAGCTCTCAGAAACCTTCAGGCACGATATGCACAAGTAGAAGCCCAATTCTCTAAAGAACTTTAGGATCTTGAGAAAAAGTGTGCTGCCTTCTACGAACTGAAGGGCAAACGAATGGCATACCTCACTTTTGGTTGACGGGCTTCTAAAAATGTTAAGATTCTTAGTAGGATGACCTGAGAAAATGATGAAGTGGCACAGGGGCACTTTTCAGTGGTTGAGGAATCAATGAGGTTCGCGGTAGAATTTGTCTTGAAATGGGGTCAACATTTTCCAGTGACGGTCTGGCAGAAACATACAAAATTGCTCTCAGGATCAAATGATTTCGATCCCTTCTCCAAAGGGCCAGAAATAATCAGCAGCACAGTGTGTGTGAGATCTCCTGGAAAGAGGGGGGAAATGTTGTGAAAACTGTCAAGCAGCAGAAGTGTGAGGGCCAAGGAAGTGCTGTATCAACCAGTAGGAAGATGACCAGCTAGTCTTCTTATTTATTTATTTATTTTCTGACATATTTCTCTTCTCCAGATCCTCCTGAGAGCAGAGAACTAGATTCTGCTGCTGATTTTAAATCGGGAAATGTTTCCCACCACCTTGGGATGCCAAAGTCCGTATCATTCGACACTAAAGAAGAGAGTGAATATCATTATGAAAATGCTGAGGAAGAGAAAGAGGATGGAGATGAAAAAGCAGAAGAAGGACCGAAGCTGGATATGGTCTCAGCAGAGGGCAGCTCTGGAGAATACAAGGTATTATTGTATAGTGCCACCGGTCCTGACATATACCTGTTACTGACAGCTTTATGTTTTGTTTTGTTTACATCCTTAATCTATTTTTTGTTTATCTTTTTAACATCTTTATGGGAGTATAATTGCTTTACAGGGGTGTGTTAGTTTCTGCTTTATAACAAAGTGAGTCACCTATAGTATACCTATATCCCCATTTCTCTTCCCACTTGCGTCTCCCTCCCACCCGTCTAGGTGGTCACAGAGCTCCGAGCTGATCTCCCTGTGCTACGCAGCTGCTTCCCACGAGCTATCTATCATGTTTTTATTTTTTTATTTTTTTTTTGCCACTTTTATTTATTTTATTTTTTTTTAATTTTTTAATTAGTTTCTGCTTTATAACAAAGTGAATCAGTCATACATATACATCTGTTCCCACATCCCTTCCCTCATGCATCTCCCTCCCTCCCACCCTCCCCATCCCACCCCTCCAGGCGGTCACAAAGCACTGAGCTGATCTCCCTGTGCTCTGTGGCTGCTTCCCACTATCTCTCTACCTTACGTTTGGTAGTGTATATATGTCCATGCCTCTCTTTCGCTTTGTCACAGCTTACCCTTCCCCCTCCCCATATCCTCAAGTCCATTCTCAAGTAGGTCTGTGTCTTTATTCCCGTTTTGCCCCTAGGTCCTTCATGACTTTTTTTTTTTTTAAATTCCGTATATATGTGTTAGCATACGGTATTTGTCTTTCTCTTTCTGACTTACTTCACTCTGTATGACAGACTCTAGGTCTATCCACCTCATTACAAATAGCTCAGTTTCGTTTCTTTTTATGGCTGAGTAATATTCCATTGTATATATGTGCCACATCTTCTTTATCCATTCATCCGATGATGGACACTTAGGTTGTTTCCAGCTCCGGGCTATTGTGAATAGAGCTGCAATGAACATTTTGGTACATGTCTCTTTTGGAGTTATGGTTTTCTCAGGGTATATGCCTAGTAGTGGGATTGCTGGGTCATATGGTAGTTCTATTTTTAGTTTTTTAAGGAACCTCCATACTGTTCTCCATAGTGGCTGTACCAATTCACATTCCCACCAGCAGTGCAAGAGTGTTCCCTTTTTTCCACACCCTCTCCAGCATTTATTGTTTCTAGATTTCTTGATGATGGCCATTCTGACTGGTGTGAGATGATATCTCATTGTAGTTTTGATTTGCATTTCTCTAATGATTAATGATGTTGAGCATTCTTTCATGTGTTTGTTGGCAGTCTGTATATCTTCTTTGGAGAAATGCCTATTTAAGTCTTCTGCCCATTTTTGGATTGGGTTGTTTGTTTTTTTGCTATTGAGCTGCATGAGCTGTTTATAAATTTTGGAGATTAATCCTTTGTCAGTTGCTTCATTTGCAAATATTTTCTCCCATTCTGAGGGTTGTCTTTTGGTCTTGTTTATGGTTTCCTTTGCTGTGCAAAAGCTTTGAAGTTTCATTAGGTCCCATTTGTTTATCTTTGTTTTTATTTCCATTTCTCTAGGAGGTGGGTCCAAAAGGATCTTGCTGTGATTTATGTCATAGAGTGTTCTACCTATGTTTTCCTCTAAGAGTTTGATAGTTTCTGGCCTTACATTTAAGTCTTTAATCCATTTTGAGCTTATTTTTGTGTATGGTGTTAGGGAATGATCTAATCTCAGACTTTTACATGTCCCTGTCCAGTTTTCCCAGCACCACTTATTGAAGAGGCTGTCCTTTCTCCACTGTACATTCCTGCCTCCTTTATCAAAGATAAGTTGGCCATATGTGCGTGGGTTTATCTCTGGGCTTTCTATCCTGATCCACTGATCTATCTTTCTGTTTTTATGCCAGTACCAGACTGTCTTAATTACTGTAGCTTTGTAGTATAGTCTGAAGTCAGGGAGCCTGATTCCTCCAGCTCCGTTTTTCGTTCTCAAGATTGCTTTGGCTATTCGGGGTCTTTTGTTTTTCCAAACAAATTTTGAAATTTTTTGTTCTAGTTCTGTGAAAAATGCCAGTGGTAGTTTGATAGGGATTGCATTGAATCTGTAGATTGCTTTGGGTAGTAGAGTCATTTTCACAATATTGATTCTTCCAATCCAGGAGCATGGTATATCTCTCCATCTATTTGTATCATCTTTAATTTCTTTCATCAGTGTCTTATAATTTTCTGCATACAGGTCTTTTGTCTCCTTAGGTAGGTTTGTTCCTAGATATTTTATTCTTTTTGTTGCAATGGTAAATGGGAGTGTTTTCTTGATTTCATTTTCAGATTTTTCATCATTAGTGTACAGGAATGCCAGAGATTTCTGTACATTAATTTTGTATCCTGCTACTTTACCAAATTCATTGATTAGTTCTAGTAGTTTTTCGGTAGCATCTTTAGGATTCTCTATGTATAGTATCATGTCATCTGCAAACAGTGACAGCTTTACTTCTTCTTTTCCAATTTGGATTCCTTTTATTTCCTTTTCTTCTCTGATTGCTGTGGCTAAAACTTCCAAAACTATGTTGAATAAGAGTGGTGAGAGTGGGCAGCCTTGTCTTGTTCCTGATCTTAGTGGAAATGGTTTCAGTTTTTCACCATTGAGGACAATGTTGGCTGTGGGTTTGTCATATATGGCCTTTATGATGTTGAGGAAAGTTCCCTCTATGCCTACTTTCTGCAGGGTTTTTATCATAAATGGGTGTTGAATTTTGTCGAAAGCTTTCTCTGCATCTATTGAGATGATCATATGGTTTTTCTCCTTCAACTTGTTAATATGGTGTATCACATTGATTGATTTGCGTATATTGAAGAATCCTTGCATTCCTGGAATAAACCCCACTTGATCATGGTGTATGATCCTTTTAATGTGCTGTTGGATTCTGTTTGCTAGTATTTTGTTGAGGATTTTTGCATCTATGTTCATCAGTGATATTGGCCTGTAGTTTTCTTTCTTTGTGACATCCTTGCCTGGTTTTGGTATCAAGGTGATGGTGGCCTCGTAGAATGAGTTTGGGAGTGTTCCTTCCTCTGATATTGTTTGGAAGAGTTTGAGAAGGATGGGTGTTAGCTCTTCTCTAAATGTTTGATAGAATTCGCCTGTGAAGCCATCTGGTCCTGGGCTTTTGTTTGATGGAAGATTTTTAATCACAGTTTCAATTTCAGTGCTTGTGATTGGTCTGTTCATATTTTCTATTTCTTCCTGAGTCAGTCTTGGCAGGTTGTGCATTTCTAAGAATTTGTCCATCTCTTCCAGGTTGTCCATTTTATGGGCATAGAGTTGCTTGTAGTAATCTCTCATGATCTTTTGTATTTCTGCAGTGTCAGTTGTTACTTCTCCTTTTTCATTTCTAATTCTATTGATTTGAGTCTTCTCCCTTCTTTTCTTGATGAGTCTGGCTAATGGTTTATCAATTTTGTTTATCTTCTCAAAGAACCAGCTTTTAGTTTTATTGATCTTTGCTATCGTTTCCTTCATTTCTTTTTCATTTATTTCTGATCTGATTTTTATGATTTCTTTCCTTCTGCTAACTTTGGGGTGTTTTTGTTCTTCTTTCTCTAATTGCTTTAGGTGCAAGGTTAGGTTGTTTATTCGAGATGTTTCCTGTTTCTTAAGGTGGGATTGTATTGCTATAAACTTCCCTCTTAGAACTGCTTTTGCTGCATCCCATAGGTTTTGGGTCGTCGTGTCTCCATTGTCATTTGTTTCTAGGTATTTTTTAATTTCCTCTTTGATTTCTTCAGTGATCACTTCGTTATTAAGTAGTGTATTGTTTAGCCTCCATGTGTCTGTATTTTTTACAGCTCTTTTCCTGTAATTGATATCTAGTCTCATAGCATTGTGGTCAGAAAAGACACTTGATACAATTTCAATTTTCTTAAGTTTACCAAGGCTTGATTTGTGACCCAAGATATGATCTATCCTGGAGAATGTTCCATGAGCACTTGAGAAAAATGTGTATTCTGTTGTTTTTGGATGGAATGTCCTATAAATATCAATTAAGTCCATCTTGTTTAATGTATCATTTAAAGCTTGTGTTTCCTTATTTATTTTCATTTTGGAAGATCTGTCCATTGGTGAAAGTGGGGTGTTAAAGTCCCCTACTATGATTGTGTTACTGTCGATTTCTCCTTTTATGGCTGTTAGTATTTGCCTTATGTATTGAGGTGCTCCTATGTTGGGTGCATAAATATTTACAATTGTTATATCTTCTTCTTGGATCGATCCCTTGATCATTATGTAGTGTCCTTCTTTGTCTCTTCTAGTAGTCTTTATTTTAAAGTCTATTTTGTCTGATATGAGAATTGCTACTCCAGCTTTCTTTTGGTTTCCATTTGCATGGAATATCTTTTTCCATCCCCTTACTTTCAGTCTGTATGCATCTCTAGGTCTGAAGTGGGTCTCTTGTAGACAGCATATAGATGGGTCTTGTTTTTGTATCCGTTCAGCCAATCTGTGTCTTTTGGTGGGAGCATTTAGTCCATTTACATTTAAGGTAATTATCGATATGTATGTTCCTATTCCCATTTTCTTAATTGTTTTGGGTTCGTTATTGTAGGTCTTTTCCTTCTGTTGTGTTTCTTGCCTAGAGAAGTTCCTTTAGCATTTGTTGTAAAGCTGGTTTGGTGGTGCTGAACTCTCTCAGCTTTTGCTTGTCTGTAAAGGTTTTAATTTCTCCATCAAATCTGAATGAGATCCTTGCTGGGTAGAGTAATCTTGGTTGCAGGTTTTTCTCCTTCATCACTTTAATTATGTCCTGCCACTCCCTTCTGGCTTGTAGAGTTTCTGCTGAGAGATCAGCTGTTATCCTGATGGGGATTCCCTTGTGTGTTATTTGTTGTTTTTGCCTTGCTGCTTTTAATATGGTTTCTTTGTGTTTAATTTTTGACAGTTTGATTAATATGTGTCTTGGCGTATTTCTCCTTGGATTTATTCTGTATGGGACTCTCTGTGCCTCCTGGACTTGATTAACTATTTCCTTTCCCATATTAGGGAAGTTTTCAACTATAATCTCTTCAAATATTTTCTCAGTCCCTTTCTTTTTCTCTTCTTCTTCTGGAACCCCTATAATTCGAATGTTGGTGCGTTTAATGTTGTCCCAGAGGTCTCTGAGACTGTCCTCTGTTCTTTTCATTCTTTTTTCTTTATTTTGCTC